>NC_041385.1:344017119-344114927 GCF_002162155.2 Triticum dicoccoides
GGGAGGGGGCTCGCCAGAGAGGTAACCCACTATCTATCTTAGGGTTCTGGGTGGGGGCGGTGGTCGCCGGCGGTGGGGGGCGCGGTGGTGGGGCGGTGGCATGGGGATTGCTGTAGAAAAAGATCGAAGCCAGGGGGAGGAGGGCTAGAGGTATGGCTGGGGCGGCGGTGGACCGGCGGTGGGGAGTGGTTTTGGGGAGGGCGTGACATCGAGGCGGTACAAGAGCGCCTCCGGCCATGAGCCGCGGGGGCCGGCGGCTCGGATGATGGTGGCTGGAGGCTCAAGGGGTGGAGGTTGAAGATGAACTGCGAGCTCTTGATTTCGTATCTAAAGGCTGGAAAATCGACTGACCGGAGATGAAAAGTCAGTCGACTGACGTGTAGCTTCACCCTCATCTTTTTCTACTTCCATCAGGTCTTCCAAAGCCACCTAAATTTTTAGTATTATTGGAAGTAAAGCTACTTCGTGCAGTCGAATCTAGGACTTGGTTCAAACTACGCAAAAAGGGGGGAAAGTCATAGCATGAATCTAGGACTTGATTCAAAGAGGAAATAACAGGGGGAAAGTAGTAGAGACTGGACACCCAACTGGTCTCTTGGTTGAAAAGGGAAATAAAGGGGAAGGCAGTACAAAGTGGATAAGGAACAGATATATTATTGGTTGAAAAAAGGATAGGAAGTGGCGGCTGGTGGATAAGTCAGCAGAGTATGTCTAGAACTAGATTTGCTGCCCTCACGTAGTAAAAGGTCTCCAGGATTAGATTTGCTGCCCTCATAGAGTATGAGCAAACTCGGCATCACCACTTTATGCCTCCTTGTAGGTACATTGTGCTGATGCGTCCACTGTTACATGTCCTTATACCAACTTTTTGCTGTTGTTAATGTAAGGGCGCATGTAAAATGAAGTCGATCACATTGTTACCTTAAGGACATGTCTAACCAATGTTATTGTTAATCTAATGCCTCTAGTGATATGATGCAATTAAACTGTGTTACAAATGGTACTCCTACTGTTTGCCCCAGTATGATAAGTAAGTTGCTTCTTTACGCTGCTGAGTATCCTAGTCTCCCCACGGTCCAATGCATTTAAACCAACTCTTTAGTTGCTGCTGATCTACTGTATCTAGTAAACAAGCAATGCCACCATTAAAGTACCCATATTTGACGAGTGTCATTGTTGATTGTAATGCTTCTGGCAACATGAAGCATTACTGGCGTTTTGAAATTTGTACTGTCCTTGCATGATTGCCATGAACATAATCAAGATGCTTCTTTTCATTTCGTGTATGTTTCGTATCTTGTTATTCACTAGGAATTGTTTTCTTTCTATCTTTTTATGGAGATAGGGATATCCATTTCACCTTGTTGCTATTGTGACCTTTTGGTGAACTACACAAAACTCTCTTTTTGGAATGAGTGTCTTGTGCAGTTCAACTAAAATGTCACGTGGGCAATATCTCTCAATTTTGGTGGGACTGCACAAAATGGTGATTGGATTTTCCAAAATGTTCGTCAAATTCTGCTGGTAATCTCGTGCAACATTTTATTAGCCTTTGCAAGATGAGCTGTAACTGTGACCACAATGGCACTTTATTTTAGTGGAACTGCACAAAAGGATAAGCAAATTATAGTTGCACCTTACACGAGCAGGACAACCAACCTTAATGTTGCTCAATTTTAGTGCAACTACTAAATAAGAACCTGCCAGCTCATGAGAGAAACTACTCCTTGCTAGTTGAATGATGCAATCTTTGCTTCATTTCAGGTGAACTGCAGAAAAAGTCGCATGAATTGAATCATCCGAGTGGAGTTGCAGGTTCAACAGATCGAGTCGTGGCTTCATAAGGCCCCTCACACCAGTCAATACTGTCCTTTATGAACATGATTGTGCTTTGTCATATTGTGCTAACGTTGTATTTTTTAAAATAAAGCTATTCTATCGAATTTTTTTCTCGTTTTGGAAATAAAGTTTCCTTCAACTAGTGCCACTATTATAGTAATCATGCTCTTTCCTATCTTTGCAAATAGGAATACTCAATTAACAGATGTTGTGATGGTCAAGAGCATTCGCCAAGTTCTTGGGTTGTATGACATGGCTAGCCAAGATGGATTTAATCCTAATATTCACTTTATCAAAAGGCTCTAATGGGTTGGTTCTGAATCTTGCAAGATGGGAATCAATGATATGTTTAGGCATCTTTGTTTTTCTTTTTTTTCGAATCTTATTTGTTGGTTCTGAATCTTGCCAACTGGCAATCAATGAGATGTGTAGGCATCTTTGTTGTACTTATTATTTGAATCATATTTGTTGGTTCTGAATCTTGCAAGCTGGGAAACATGACATGATGATGCAGAGGACAACAACCATAATAAACTGCTCAAACTTGGTAGTATTGTCTGTGTGAAAGTGCGACAAATGTTGCCAATCGTGTGCATCCTGAGAATAATAATTTTAATTGTTGTGCATGTTGATCATGTGGCAATGATAGAACAAGCCAATGCATTGCTTGTTTTAAGAATAAATTTTAATTAAAGATAATTAAATTTAAGTAAAGTGACCACTAACACTTGTTATTACAGTACCAATATAGACCCGCTCGTGAACCGACGTGTGGCCGGAATAGGTTTCTTAATGGAGGTGTTTGAATGCGTCGAGGGTGCATGTTCTACCGGGCGTGCAGCGGACGAGGGAAGGGTAGTAACTGTTGTCTCCTATACACACTCAGTTTACCATTGAATCTAGTTCCCCAAGAGCTGAAAAACGAACTGCTGCCGTCACCTACCCACTCGTTCACTTGAAGAGACTCCAATGGCGATCTGAGGGGTGAGCCTGCTAGACATGGACTTCAGCAAGGAGTTCACCATTGAGTTCGCCGTTCAGTCCCATGGCTGCACCAAGTTGAATGTGATGTATACCAATGATTCAGACTCGGTGAAGCTCTGCCTCGCCGAGTTCAACAAGTATCTACAAGACAAGAAAACACAATGTCGCACGACTAGACCTTGTGCCCATATATTCGTCTCCTCATAGGGACCAACATATCATCGTCGCCCAGGTATGCGTGCAGGACAAGGTTCTCACCTATCACTGCTGTAGGGCCATCAGAGGTTTGGAGAATTCACCCGTTTCATCAACGACGCCGACTGCACCTTCGCTATGCTGAAGAGAATATAGAATGCGAAGATTCGGCCATCTGGTGCAACAAGCTTGTCGACATCCTGAAGCAATACAAGATCATCGGCAATAGGCAGGAGAAGGACTCCGTGGTTGACCTTGCCAAGACCATCATCGACCCCTGCTATGCCAACATGAAAGAAGACAATGATACCAAGGACCTGAACACATGGGAGGTACCTCTGAATCTAGCCTACATAACCTACGCGGCCAAGGATGCATACGCATGCTATGATATGTACACGTGGATCTTGGACATGAGGGATGTCTGCTTCCCGTAACCAACGAGTACACGGACAGCCGCAGTGTCATGATCAAGCGTGCCATGAAGGTCTACATGATGTACTTTATCTGTTTAAGCACCTTTATCATCAGAGTGTCTCATGCATTAGCCTATGTGTCATAATTATCTATTTTGTCCAAAATATTTTGTCTAAGAACCCATTAACATGCTTGCTTCTTTTAGTGGCTATTTACTTATGTATGTAACTAGTTCATTGGGCTGCCATGCTTTGAATCTCCTTCCTCCCAACGTATTCCTCTTCTTAGGTGGACCCAGCAAGTCTCGTACACAGACATCTGGGACCAACCACCTATCCATTTGTATTTCTTTATTTTCTTCAATCTTTCGTCCTCTTCCTATACAACGGTTGACGGCCGTACCGCACATGCCTCAGTGACCCATCATGGCCTATGGTGTTGGCTAGGCCATTCCTCTTCTCCCTCACATTGTCTGGCGGTGCACCTCCACTGGCCCACCCTGCACCCGAACAACTCAACCCTCGTAGTCCCCTTTGACGGTGTCTTCCTCCGCTCTGGCTCATTTGGTTTCAGGTCTCGACGTCGTCCTTTGCCTTAGTGCTCTCGCCGCGGCGCCGCCGTCTGTTGTTCCCAACATGGTCATCAAAACAAGAGGAATCAGGAGACGACTGTTCATCGAGAGACTGACAGTCCCGGGCCCACCAGGTCCATGCCCTAGGTTTTGTTGTTTAACATGCACAGCCCACGACATGTTTCAACTTTTTTTGGATCCAGCAGGTATCAAGAGGCCTCTGGGCCTCCCAGCCTAGCTTGTCTATAACATCAGCAGCCTAAGTTATGTTTGTTTTTTCATGACGATGCACAGCTCAGTTCTATTTTTCTATGAGAATGCATAACTGAACCTATGTTTTCCCTTCTATAATAGTATTATTTATATCTTATTTTATTACATATATATATAATAGAAACAACATAAGGTTCTGTTAAACCTGTCCTTCATCCAACCATTTTATAGACCTTCCCACTTCCTTTATTTTTCATTTTCATTAAACCTAAATATGAATTTTCTCCCACTTTCTTTTTCGATGTAATCTGAGTTTTCTCCAAGTACTTTTCCCTAGAACTAACTCAACTGTCCCAAGTCTAGCCTAAAAAATAATAATACCCCATGTCCTATTAACTCATCAAATTAAAATGATATTTTATTTCATAAATCGAAAGTTCTTATAAAATAATAATAATTGTTTATATCTAACTTCTGGTGATTGCTTACATAAGTTTGCAATTACTAACCAATGAAGTAATAGACGTGCAATCATGTGTTTATGTTTTTATAACATTTCTCCGTCCAGCCCAACATGATATTTTCACGCAGCCTAGCAAGTCCGCGGATTTCGAAAAAAATGCAAATGGGCTTTAAATTCTACCATAATATATAAGCGGGCTACAAACACGCTACATCATTGTTACACCTAGCCCACCAAATGGACTAAAAATCAAATGGACTGGCTGACATGTGGGCCAGTAGTTCGAAGCCTAAGCACTTTCGCGAAAAATAAAAATACAAAGGTCGAAGCCTAAGCAAGGCGTTGGATTTACATCCAACGGCCGGCATTCTTCTTCAATCTTTCGTATTCTTCCCCTAGCGCTGCCGGGGCCGCCTGCTCCAGCCTCCCGCGTCCAGCGGTGCTGTTTTGCGCGCCTCACAGCAAAACACTACACCACCAACTGCCAGGCCATCCCTCCACTCCTTCGCAGCTCCTGTTATTCTCTGCCAACTGTAGGCCCATCCCACACCCGAACCAGTCAAGTTTCCCACTCATCTCCGTCTGCGACTCCACTGTCGCGTCTTCCCCATCTCTGGGGTGTTCTAGTCTGGGGCCTCACCGTCGTCCACCGTCTTGGCGCGCTCTCCATGGTGTGGTCAACATGGTCAACAAACGAGAGTCATAGGAAGATGACTGTACATGAAGAGGCTGACAGTGGGTACGCAACACGCCCATGGACGCATGCATGCAACTGCATCCTTTTTACCCTAGAAATAATGCTTTCTCCCCCTGACAGCTGGGACCCACCAGCTACATCTTCGCACGGAAGGAAGTGCTTCCTTATTATGGGCAAAACAATAATTCTTCCCCCTGACAGCTGGGACCCACCAGCTACATCTTCGCACGCAAGGAAGTGCGTCCTTATCCTCCCTAACAGCTGGGGCCCACCCAGTCGAAGCGTATGTAGCATTGTCTGTGTACATACCGGTCGATTCGTCTGTCTACCACGATGAACCGTGGCCGAGTAAGGACCGGTAGCAGTTCAGGCAGTCCAGTCCAAACCGTCTACACGTACATACAACCAGATGCCAAAAAATATGGCCACATAGGTACATACGGGCGGGGTCTTGAACGCATGCTCGCGCATACGTACGGCCAGAGCTCGTATACATGCAGAGGCCACGGACGGCGGCAACGGCGTCCTATTCATCGAAAGCCAACCGGCTGGGTCGGAATGGAGAAACTGCATCATGTTCATGGGGAGGCAACGGAATGCGTCGTGTTCATCGGGAGGCAATGGAATAGGTCGTGTTCATCGGGAGCCAACTGGCTTGGACGGAACAGCCGAAACAAGGTCTGGCATACCATAGAACGGAGGAAACGGGCATTCTGTTCGATCACGTATGGTCGAAACAGGGTCCTGTTCATCGGGAAGGGTCTGGTATATCGCAAAATGGAGGAAACGGACTTGTGTTCGACCGCGTACGAGCGAAACGGGGTCCTGTTGATCGGGAGGGGTGTGGCGTATCGCAAAACGGAGGAAATACACTTGTATTGGAGTGCCTATGGTCGAAACGAGGTCCTGTTCATTAGGAGGGGTGTGGCATACCGCAAAACAGTACTCCACGGCCTACTGTTCATCCACCGTCGACTTCCCCCAGCCTCCACCTACTATTGTTCATCCACCGTCGACTTCTCCAGCCTCCACTAGCTATTGTTCATCCACGAGCACTACAACAAAACAGACTTTAAGTAACACAATCATGTAACACATAGAAAAATGTGTGACAAGGAAAATTACAGTAACACGTAATTTTTGTTGAACGACAACCAGTAACACACACTGTAACAGGCCCCAAAATGTGTTACAGAGATATTATAATAGTAACATATAAGTATGTGTTGGTAACAATGTGTTACATAAATTTTCGAGCAGTAACATGTAAATATGTGTTGGTGCAAAGTGTTACGGATTTTTAGTTATAGTAACACATAATCATGTGTCGATATAGTGTTACAAGCTCTAATATAGGGGGAAATAGAAAAATTAAAATCAAGCGCATATATAGATCACCGATACCTTGACACATAGTTCCCACATCTTAATATTATTTTTCTATAAATATGTTTTTGTTTTGGTAATAGAGTTTTCATTCTTTGGTCAATATGATATGAAAAAACAATACGATTTGGTTGTAAAGATCAAACTATTTCAATATGGTTGTAGTGAATATCCTATTAACCATATTTTTACATGAATTATATGATGACCCAGTGACCATAAAAGCCAAATGCACAATTTAAAATGACCATATAAAATTAAGTATTTGACGACAATACTCGCGAAGGAGTGGAAGAACAACAAGAGATGACAGCTTAAGTTTTGAACATGGTTTTCAAAATTTGACCAAACCAACAGTCAGAACGGAAAAAACGAAACCAAGGCATCACCCAATATTTTAGGTAAGTCGGTCTTTTAACAAAAAATAGTGAAATGTCAAAACAATCATGTGTAAACTAGGAATTGAACCATTATCCTTGAGCCAAGGCATGCCCAACGGCCCAATACCAAATGGGCATGCTGCAATTTGTGATTTAATAATGGATTACAACCAATAATAAGTGATTCCCCTAAAAAACAATAATAAGTGATTAATTTGGTGAGAGGTCAATTTTTTAGATAAGTAACTTAAATATTCTGTATTTTTTTTCACTATTGAATCACTTTGTGCATTTTAAAACCGAACCAAAAAATATAATGAAAATAAACCGAACCAATTTTTTTACGGTTTTTATGGTTTCTAGTTTCGGTATGGTATGAACTTCCATAAGGTTTTGTTTTCTGTTTTTATGGTATACAACGAAAAACCAAACAGCTAGCCGAATTCAGTGAAGTAAAAAATGTATTTATATTTCTTGAGGCGAACAACCATACTTAGTCAATTTTTATTGTACAAACGTCACCCACTATGTACGTCCATTTTTTCTTGGAACATAGTCAGTTTTATCTTCAAAAACGCTAAACACATCCATAGCTGATAAGGCGTGAAGTCATGCATGCATATAGAGTCATATATGGTTTGTATAAGAAGAAAACGGTAATCTAGTACTAAAATTGCACTTGTAAGATGTCATGTTCTGTAAACAGGCGTCTGATTATCTAACCACGAACGCATTATTTCAATCCTGCTGAACACATGCACATTATGTTCAACAATTACAATGACCCTTTTGTATATTGGCTGTTGATTTAGGGCGTATGATACACAGTTGTTGCTATCTCGACGCCCAATGGAAATCTGTTTCGAGGTTCTGCATGCCATTCACGATTAGGGTACGTACAACCAGGCATGCACTTCACCTGGCCAGACTGTCCACTGACAGACAGCTTAGAACTAGGATTCACACGCATGAGCTAGCTACACATTTCTCAACTTATTGTTCTGTTAATAACACTAGTACTTCTCTGTGTTAAGCAGGACCAAATTGGATAATGCCAAAAGCCCGAAAGGTCTGCGGTGGACATTGTCATTACCTGAAGATAGCTGACTGAATACTGTGACATCTCTTGGAACATCAAACCGTGGGTGCATGCTTTTGTGGCATCTCGTGGAAATTTAATAGGTGTATTGTACGCAGTTTTTGCGAGCTCTCCCCAGGTTTACAATGAGTCTATTGTGCGTGGCTTGCAGATCTTGTGTTTAACTGCTCACTTGATTGAATACTAGCGCTGGTGCTACTTTCTACCCAATACTCATGAATGATTTCTGCTTGGCTGCTTGTTGTTCCCAGTCAATTAGCAATTTGAGAATTAAATTAGTTGGGCACGCAATTCATTTAGCGCAAATCATCATTGTATGTGTCTTTCTAGTTCGTCTAGTGATAGTAATTTGGCACAGATTTGGTCTAGCCTAGCACATATGTTTCAGGAAAGTAAGTATCACAGATTCAGTGTAGCCTAGTGCATATCTTTCAAATATGCAACTATCATAGATTCAGGCTAGCCTAGTGCATGCACCTCTCAGGAACATAAGTATCTTGCAGAAAGTTGTATCATTACTTTGAGTTCCTGGATGAGTTTACACTTCTACTCGATATACTTACGCGCTCATGTCATTCCATGAATTAATGCAGAGGCAGTGTTGGAGAAGATGGTGTCCCAGATTGGGTAGTAGAGATTGTGAAGAGCAATATGGATATCTACCTTACTGAGAGGGAATGTAGGTGTAATACATAGTGCTTATTATGGTAAGGGTTCTGTAGGTCGTACAACAGTAGATGTACGATCATTTCAGTAGTAGATTGTAATGATGGCTACTGGTTTCCAGGTATATGTTTATGTAGTCATCTGGACGTGCTCGTTGATTATTCCTATAGAGTGTGATATATTCTTTATAACTTTTACATGGATGAACCTATTCTGGATAATGAGTTAGCAAGGGTTTCTGATTGCAAAAGAATTGGTGATGCTTGTGCTTCAGCATAGTTAATTGCATGGACTTCAGCTTTTGTAAGTTAAAAGTATTTTCTTTCATATTCTAAAATTATATTTGTATACATTTAATCACATAACTGTAAGGTCTAATTTTCTTTTACAGATTCAAAAGAAGGATAATTGAGTTGCAGCTGAATTCTCCGGTTGGATCAAGCAGCAAATAAATATTGAAGATTTTACTGAGCAATACATGTAGTTTGTAGTTTATAGTGATAGATTGAAAAATGTAATATCATTCGCAAGATATTTTTCTTTGGTCGAATTGATGCAAATGCTATGGTGTAATATTTTCCATAGTTGTGTTCTCTATAGTCAAATTGATATGAATGATATGTCGTTGCACCAATATATTGGTATTTTTTTAATTGTAATGCATATGTATCCTACACTCTTGTATATTTATAATAAATATCTTGATGTTTTTTATTTGTGTATGTGTCGTGCTTCAATTTCTCTCCCTTTTTGTGGTGCCAAGCATCATATTAAAATAATAAACTATTTAAGCAATTGCATCGATTTTATATTAAATAAATGTATATTACATAAAAATGGTTACCTAATTTTGTGGTTAATAATTAAAAAGAAATACATTATGTTGCCGTACTAGTAGTGTTACTAATGGCGTTACTATAGTTACAAAATATGTTACTAGTGTAGTTGACAACTATAGATTATAGTGTTATGATATTTGGATAATATGTTACCACAATGTTCTACATCTACGAAAATATGTTACTGCAGGTGTTACTGTAGTTTCAAAAACGTGTTACTATAATGTAACTGTAACACAATTTTTAATATATGTAACAATTACTATATGTGACAGTGGACACCACTTAGTAACACGGTCTAATTTTAGAATGTGTTACTACCTGGCTTAGTAACACTATTTTGGGCATGTAGTAACATAACACCGTGTTACAAAGCTCTGTCCTGTTGTAGTGGGGGGTCCTGTTCATCTAGCCTCCATCGGCTACTATTCATCTAGCCCTCCATGGGGTCATGTTCATCCAGCCTCCATCGGCTACAATTCAACCAGCCCTCCATTGCGTCCTGTTCAACCAGCCCTGCACGGGGTCCTGTTCAACCAGCCCTCCACGGGGTCATTTTCAACCAGCCCTCCACGGGGTCCCTCCCCTGGCTACTGTTCATCCACACCCACCTCCTCGATCGGGGTCCTGTTCATCAAGCGGCAATAGCCTCTACTACCACGGGATCCTGTTATCCAACCCCCACCGAGAACTGTTCACCCAACCCCCACCGGGAACTGTTCATCAATAGGCAGCTTCGATCAGCTTCAGTTAGCAACAGTAGCGAAGGAATCAATCGGGTTCAGTTAACAGCAAGGGATCGATCGGGGTTCAGTAACGTAGCTAGTGCAATCGCTGGGGTTCAGTTAGAGCGCAACGCGCACCTCGCACACACGCTCGTATGTCTATACAAGAGAAACGCGCAAACCTCCGTGCATCCCTCGGCCCTGACCACCCACCGTAACCGGGAAGTCCCCAAAATTATCCCCGCCCTCGCTTCTACCACAATTTTTTTTGTAATGGTCGGCCCAAAGAATGTCATGCCGGTGCGTCTCCAGCCCGCCCAAGACAAAAACCCCATTTTTGTCATGATTTTTTGTCATAGAAGTAGGAGCCCACCACATCTATGATGATACCGGGTTTTGTCATAATTATCATCATAGAAGTGTCATAAGCATGATAGAAAAAAATTCGTTTGGCCCAAAATGTCACGGATGTGACTTTTTTTTGTAGGGTCGATTTCACGAGTCTCAACAAGGCGTGTCCATAGGACCCGTTCCCTCTTCTGCACATTGATCAGATTGTTGACTCCACCGCTGAGTGCGACCTGCTGTGATTCCTGGACGCCTTCTCGAGCTACCACCAGATCAAGATGGCGGTGCAGGACGTCAAGAAGATAGCATTCATTTCCCTATGTGGGGTATACTACTACACCAGCATGCCCTTTGGGATGCGGAATGCCGGCGCGACCTTCTAGTGACTGATGCACATCGCTCGAGGCCGGCAGCTCGGGAGGAACGCTGAGGCGTACGTGGACGACATAGTGGCCAAGTCGCGAGAGGCAAGGACCCTAGTCGAAGACCTAGAAGAAACATTTGCCAATCTGCACAAGGTAAACCTGCGGTTCAATCTGGAGAAATGTGTGTTCGGTGTCCCATCCGGCAAGTTGCTGGGTTTCCTGGTGTCGTACAGGGGGATCGAGGCTAACCCCAAGAAGGTCAAAGCAATAGAAAGGATGAGCCCGCCACAGACCCTCTAGGAGATGCAGAAGCTCGCGGGCAGCGTAACCTCGTTGGGGCGCTTCATCTCCAAGCTTGGCGAACGTGCCATCCCGTTCTTCAAGCTGATGAAAAAGAAGGGCCCCTTCGAATGGACTCCGGAGGCCGAGGCGGCCTTCCAAGACCTCAAGAGGTACCTCACGAGCCCGCCAGTGGTGGTGGCGCCTCGTCCTCATGAGCCCTTAGTGCTTTACATGGCTGCCACGCCCCACTCAGCTAGTGCAGCGCTCGTGGCAGTCAAGGACGAACGCGCAGGTGCAGGTGCGTGGCATAGCGCCCCGCGTACAGCCACACCATCGCCACCTCAGGATGGCACTCCTGAGGCCACAACTACTCCATCGGACGGCAAGGCTCCCGAGGCTCCCTTATCTCAAGCGGAGCGGTACGCCACACCTCTTCCCTCACCGAGCACCCCGTGTACTTTGTCAGCACGGTGCTACATGAGCACACGCGCTCTACCCCATGCCACAGAAGCTCCTGCTCGCGCTCCTCGTTGCCTCCAGGAAACTGTGCCACTACTTCCAAGGCCACCCCATCAAGGTCGTCTCCATGTACCCCCTGGAGAAGGTGCTCCGTAGCCCCAATTTCGCGTGGAGGGTTGCCGAATGGAACATCGAACTGCAAGTGTTCCAGCTGGAGTTCAGCACCACCAGGGTCATCAAGGGCACGACCCTTGCTGACTTCGTGGCAGAGTGGACGGATGCCCCTGACCGGGGGATGGATGAAGATCGGTCCCTCTCACTCGGGGATGAGGCGCCCGATGGCTGGGTCAAGTACTTCGACGGTGCATTTGCGCGACAAGGCATGGGGGCTGGAGCCATACTCATCTCGCCAATCCAGGATAAGCTATGGTACGCCATTTTGCTCTGCTTTCATAATGGCGAGAAGGTCTCCAACAACATCACATAATACGAGGGCCTAATAGTTGGCCTCGGGGCCGAGGTGGCCCTGGGGGTCAAGCGTCTTATGATTAAGGGCGACTCTCAGCTCCTCGTCAACTTCTCCAACAAGGAATACAAGCCTAGGGATGATGAGCACATGGAGCCATACCTAGAAGAGGTACACAAAACTGAAAAATGCTTCTTGGTCTTGGAATTGCAGCATGTCACGCATGGCACGAACAAGGAGGCTGACGACATCGCCAAGCGGGCGTCCCGACATGAACCCCAAAATCCTTGCGTCTTTGAGGAAAGGCTCTTAAAACAATCGATAGCTCCTCTCACCGCAGGCCCGACGATGCTTTGTGAGGAGCCGCCCCGGGCCCTGATAATCCCCAAGTGCAGGGAATCATCATAGCAATTCCCAAAGGTGGAAGTGATAAGTATGGAGTGTCGAACCCACAAGGAGCTAAAGGTAAGATCAATATTCTCTCAAGTCCTATCTGCCACAGATACGACTCTACGTGCACCGAACGTTTGCTTCCAACTAGAAACAAGAAATAAAACCGTGTTGTGGGTATAAAGAGGATAACTTTATATGATATCGGAGAGCTAAAATATAAAAGTAGGTGTTGTTGTCATAAAGTTAGAATATATTACTAAATAATATAAGTAGCGAGTGTGGAATAATGGTGGATCGGTGTGTGGAATTGTCCTAACCAATTGTTAACAAGATCGATAGTCGTCGTTGCAATTTCATATGAGGGAGAGGCATAAACTAACATACTTTTCCTACATGAATCGTATGCTCTTATGATTGGAACCCTAGCAAGCATCTGCAAATACTAAAGATTTATTAAGGTAAAACCCAACCATAGCATTAAAGCATCAAGTCCCCTTTTATCCCATACGCAACAACCCGCTTACTCGGATTTAAGCTTATGTCACTCTAGCAACCCACTATAAGCGAATCATGAACGTATTGCAACACCCTACAGCGGGAATCCCTCACGCTTGCGCGACACAGAGGGCACCATAGGATAGCACCAAAATAAAACATACAACTCGTACCAATCTAGATCACCAATAACCTCAAAGACAAAAGATATCTACTCAAAACATCATAGGATGGCAACACATCATTGGATCATAATATGTGGCATGAAGCACCATGTTCAAGTAGGGATTATAGCGGGGTGTGGGAGAGTGGACCGCGTAAAAGAGATGAGGATGGTGATGATGATGGTGATGTTGATGAAGACGATCACCGCGGCGATGATTCCCCTCCCGATGGCACTTCGGTGCCACCAAGAGAGAGGAGGAGAGGTTCTTCCCCTTGTGCTTCCTCCTCCATGGCTTTCCCCCTCTGGTCCTTGGCCTTCATGGA
This sequence comes from Triticum dicoccoides, assembly GCF_002162155.2. Classification (NCBI taxonomy): domain Eukaryota; kingdom Viridiplantae; phylum Streptophyta; class Magnoliopsida; order Poales; family Poaceae; genus Triticum; species Triticum dicoccoides. Next base: position 344,030,891 of record NC_041385.1, read on the forward strand.
GATGATGGCCCCTCCGAGATCCTCCTCCATGGCCTTCGGTGATGATGGCCCCCTCCAGCAGGGTGCCGGAGAGGGCCTAGATTGATTTCTCATGGCTACAGAGGCTTGCGGCGGCGGAACTTCTGATCTAGGTTAATTCCCGAAAGTTTCAGTATTTATAGGAATTTTTGGCGTTGGTTTCATGTCAGGAAGGTCTCCGAGCTGTCCACGAGATAGGGGGGCGCGCCCCGGGGGGGCCTCTCTCGTGGGCAGCCCGGGAATCTTCTAGCCCAACTCCGATTCTCCGTGGTCTTCTTTTGGTCCATAAAAAATCCTCAAAAATTGCCACATCAATTGGACTCCGTTTGGTATCCCTTTTCTGTAAAATACAAAAACAAGGAGAAAACAGAAACTGGCACTGGGCTCTAGGTTAATAGGTTAGTCCCAAAAATCATATAAAATGACATGTAAATGCTTATAAAACATCATAGATGGATAATATAATATCATGAATACTTCATAAATTATAGATACGTTGGAGACGTATCAGCATCCCCAAGCTTAATTCCTGCTCGTCCTCGAGTAGGTAAATGATAAAAGAAATAATTTATGAAGTGTGAATGCTTGAAGGTGCACAAGTTTGATCAATGATAATTCCAATCAACTTTTCTAGCATCAATATGTGTCATAATAGTAGCTTATCTCATAAAACTTTTCATGATCAAGTAACAATCTACTCACAATGTCAAGCATGGTTCGGAAACTTCATTGAGAACTAACAAACTATAATCTCAGTCATTGAAGCAATTGCAATTTATCATAATATCAGAAAGACTCAAGAATAGAGCTTTTCAGCAAGTTCACATACCCAACTATCATATAGTCTTCTACAATTGCTAACACTCACGCAATACTTATGATTATGGAGTTTCGGCCGGACACTGAGAAAGAAAGGGGCTTATTGTGTTGCCTCCCAATGTATTCACCTTTAGGTGATGTCAACAATAATAGCCCATGCTAAATTACATCCAATTGGATATATATATATCATGATCTTTCAAACCCGAGGAGCTTGCCAAAGGATAAAATGAAAAAGGGAAAGGTGAGGATCACCTTGACTCAAGCATAAAGTAAAAACATAAAGTAAAAGATAGGCCCTTTGCAGAGGGAAGCAGAGGTTGTCATGCGCATTTAGGGTTGATGCACAAAATCTTAATGCAAAAGAACGTCACTTTATATTGCCCCTTGTATGTGGACCTCTATTATGCAGTCCGTCGCTTTTATTACTTCCACAACAAGTTCGTAGAAAGCTTATTTTCTCTGCACTAATAGGTCATACATATTTAGAGAGCATTTTTTATTGCTTGCACCGATGACAACTTACTTGAAGGATCTTAGTCAATCCATAGGTAGGTATGGTGGACTCTCATGGCAAAACTGGATTTAAGGGTATTTGGAAGCACAAGTAGTACCTCTACTTGGTGCAAGGAATTTGGCTAGCATGAGGGAGAAAGGCAAGTTCAACGTGTTTAGAGGGTCAATGACAATATACTTTAACTGAGATGTCGGAAAACATAAACCATTACGTTGTCTTCCTTGTCCAACGTCGACTCTTTTAGCATGTCATACTTAATGAGTTCTTCACAATCATAAAAGATGTCCAAGATAATATATTTGTATGTGAACCTCTCTTTCCTTATTACTTCCTATTAATTGCAACGATGACCAAAACTACGTTTGCCAACTCTCAACAACTTTTATGCCTCATACTTTCTAGGTGTGAAGTCATCACTAACCATGTTATAAGCATATGAAACATATAAAAATTCAGATTTATGACATTCAATTCATTCCCCCATTTACTCATAGGATATACATGAAGCGCATGAGTAAATGACAAACTACTCCAAAAGATATGAGTGAAGGATACTGAGTAGGCAAATAATTAACTGGCCATGGGAGGGTTCCTTTTCTATTCAAAATTTCAGATCCAATGATTTTATTCAAACAGCAAGTAAACAAAATAGAATGACATTGCAAGGATAGCACAACTCATGTGAAGAAGCAAAAACTTAGGTTCAACCGATACTAACCGATAGTTGTTGAAGAAGAAAGGTGGGATGCCTAACGGGGCATCCCCAAGCTTAGATGCTTGAGACTTCTTGGAATATTATATTGGGCTGCCTTGGGAATTATCTTCGGGTGCCTTGGGCATCCCCAAGCTTGAACTTTTGTGTCTCCTTAATTCTTCTCATATCATGGTTTCTCTTTTTATCAAAAGCTTCATCCACACCAAACTCAACAAGAACTCATGAGATAGGTTAGTATAAACCAATGCAAAAACTTATCATTTTATACTGTAACAAATCACTAGAATTATTATTCAACATTTCATACTAAATGTCTCTGCATATTTAATACTCCTATCCTCAAATAGAATCATTAAACAAGCAAACATATGCAAACAATGCAAACATAACAGCAATCTGTCAAAACAGTACAGCCTGTAAAGAATGCAAGAGTATCAATACTTCCCTAACTCCAAAAATTATGAGAGAAAATTCCCACTGTAGTATATTTCTCAGAGCTCATTATGCAAAAAGTTTCAACATTATATCATGCTCTGACTTTTCTAGGGAATTTTTGCAACAGCAGTAAACTTTCTGTTTTGAAACAGCAACATGTATACTAGCAAAATAAACATGGTAAAGGCTATCCTTGACATTTTTATTGAAAATAAACATGCAAAACACTATTCTAAGTAACATAAAGCTAATACTAAAAAAAGAAAATGATGCTCCAAGTAAAACACATATCATGTGACGAATAAAAATATAGCTCCGAGTAAGATGTACCGATAGTTTTGAAGACGAAAGAGGGGATGCCTTCCGGGGCATCCCCAAGCTTAGGCGCTTGAGTCTTCCTTGAATATTACCTTGGGGTACCTTGGGGATCCCCAAGCTTAGGTTCTTTCCACTCCTTATTCTCCTCATATCGATATCTCACCCAAAACTTGAAAACTTCAATCACACAAAACTTAATGGAACTTCGTGAGCTAGGTTAGTATGATAAAGAGTAAACCATGCACTTTGATAATGTAAAAGACAAGGTTCATAATTGTTTTCACATAATTACTACTGTAACATATCATTATTACCATTTATATTGAGAAATATAAGCCATAGAAACTAGAAAACAAGCAAGCTATGCGATGAAAACAGAATCTGTCAGAAACAGAACAGTCTGTAATGATCTGAACAATAACCATACTTCTGCTACTCCAAAAATTATGAAATAAATTTGTGGACGTGAGGAATTTTTCTATTAGTCTTATGAAAAAATAATAAACTCAAAATCACTCTTCTGTAAAAAATGACAGCTAATCTCATGAGCGCAAAGTTTCTGTTTTTTACAGCAAGATCACATTAACTCTCACCCAGGTCTTCCCAAAGGTCTTACTTGGCACTTTATTGAAACAAAAGCTATAAAACATAATTATTACAGTAGCTTAATCATTTGGAGACACAAAAACAGGAAGGGTAAATATTGGGTTGTCTCCCAACAAGCGCTTTTCTTTAATGCCTTTTAGCTAGGCATGATGATTTCAATGATGCTCGCATAAAAGAAAAGATTTGAAACACAAAGAGAGCATCATGAAGAATATTACTAGCACATTTAAATCTAACTCACTTCCTATTCCTAGGGATTTTTTGAGAACACAATTTATAGGAACAAAAGTCAACTAGCATAGGAAGGCAAAACAAGTATAACTTCAAAACTTTAAGCACATAGAGAGGAAACCTGATATTATTGCAACTCCTACAAGCACATATTCCTCCCTCATAATAATTTTCAGTAGCATCATAGATAGCAACTTTGTTCTCATACTCAATTGGAACCTCTTCCTCAATAGTGGAATACTAACTAAAGTTGACACTCTTCCAAATCCACTTTCATAAATATCATACGAAGATTCAACACCCTCCAAGATAGTGGGATCACTAATTCCTAAAGTTGACACTCTTCCAAACCCACTTTAAATATAGTATTATTCATACTCCAAAAGATATAAGTGAAGTTCCTGGAGCATTCTACAATCAATATATACTAACCAATATCCAAGCTCAAAATATATAAGTGAAGCGTACGAAGCATTCTATAAAACCATACTCAAACGATTTAAGTGAAGCACAAAGAGAAATTCTATAAGACCATACTTAAAAGATATAAGTGTAGCACTTGAAGTATTCTATAAATCAATGAAGATCTATCTCATACTATCATGATTCTTAAAGAAAAACAAAAACACAAAGGACACAAATAATGTGAACAAAACAAAAACCAAGGTATATCGATATTTGTCGAAGAAGAAAGATGGGATGCCAACTGGGGCATCCCCAAGCTTACATGCTTGAGTATCCTTTGAAATATTTACTTGTGGTGCCTTGGGCATCCCCAAGCTTGAACTCTTGTCTCTCTTTATTCTTCTCACATCGGTAACTCCTCGTTCTTCAAACACTTCATTTACAAAAACTTAAACAAAAACTTTGTGAGATCCGTTAGTGTAATAAAGCAAACTACCACTTTAAGGTACTGTAATTAACTCATTCTTTGTTTATATTGGTGTTAAACCTACTGTATTCAAACTTCTATATGGTTCATACCCCTACATACTAGCCATAGGTGCATCAAAATAAGCAAACAACACACGAAAAACAGAATCTGTTAAGAACAGGACAGTTTGTAGTAATCTGGAAGTTTAGCAAACTTCTGTAACTCTAAAAATTATTAAATAAATTTTAATATTTGAACAATTTGTACAGAAGTAATGTGCAAAAAATTTCAGACCCATTTGACTTTCCAGTAAAAAATGTAAATTCATGCACTACAGCCAAAGTTTCTGTTTTTGTTCTGCACCAAGTAAGCAAGCAATCTTATCATACTAAAACCAAAGCTTGGAACATTATTTTTATAATACAATGGTGATATACAAGGGGATAATTATTTAGAGAGAAACTTCCATGAAAAATTCTACATGGTTTCCGTGATCATGAACACAAGTGCTCAATTTTGACCCTCACTTCTTCAATGCATAACTTTCAAGTCACTTCTCTTTTTGAAAAAACTTTTTTAGGCATGAGAGGCAAGTAAATATTTTTTTGGTATTTTCATTCTTTAAATTTTTTTTGTATGTTTCACCCACAACTAAACAGAAACAAAAAGGAAAAACAAAATCTACTAAGTAAAGAAAGCAAACAAGCAGACACGAGAATATCAACCCCACGCTATTGCTCCCCGACAACGGCGCCAAAAAAGAGCTTGATAATCCCCAAGTGCAGGGAATCATCGTAGCAATTCCCAAAGGTGGAAGTGATAAGTATGGAGTCTCGAACCCACAAGGAGCTAAAGGTAAGATCAATATTCTCTCAAGCCCTATCTGCCACTGATACGACTCTACGTGCACCGAACGTTTGCTTCCAACTAGAAACAAGAAATAAAACCGTGTTGTGGGTATAAAGAGGATAACTTTGTATGATATCGGAGAGCTAAAATATAAAAGTAGGTGATGTTGTCATAAAGTTAGAATATATTACTAAATAATATAAGTAGCGAGTGTGTAATAATGGTGGATCGGTGTGCGGAATTGTCCTAAGCAATTGTTCACAAGATCGATAGTCGTCGTTGCAATTCCATATGAGGGAGAGGCCTAAACTAACATACTTTTCCTACATGGATTTTATGTTCTTATGATTGGAACCCTAGCAAGCATCCGCAAATACTAAAAATTCATTAAGGTAAAACCCAACCATAGCATTAAAGCATCAAGTCCCCTTTTATCCCATACGCAACAACCCCCTTACTCGGCTTTAAGCTTTTGTCACTCTAGGAACCCACTATAAGCAAATCATGAACGTATTGCAACACTCTACAGCGGGAATCCCTCACGCTTGCACGACACGGAGGGCACCATAGGACAGCACCAAAATAAAACATACAACTCGTACCAATCTAGGTCACCAATCAACTCAAAGACAAAAGATATCTACTCAAAACATCATAGGATGGCAACACATCATTGGATCATAATATGTGACATGAAGCACCATGTTCAAGTAGGGATTACAGCGGGGTGTGGGAGAGTGGACCGCATAAAAGAGATGAGGATGGTGATGATGATGGTGATGTTGATGAAGACGATAACCGTGGCAATGGTTCCCCTCCCGATGGCACTCCGGTGCCACCAAGAGAGAGGAGGAGAGGTTCTCCCCCTTATGCATCCTCCTCCATGGCTTTCCCCCTCTGGTCCTTGGCCTTCATGGAGATGATGGACCCTCCGAGATCCTCCTCCATTGCCTCCGGTGATGATGGCCCCTTCCGGCAAGGTACCGGAGAGGGCCTAGATTGATTTCTCGTGGCTATAGAGGCTTGCGGCGACAGAACTTCCGATCTAGGTTAATTCCCGAAAGTTTCAGTATTTATAGGAATTTTTGGCGTTGGTTTCACGTCAGGGAGGTCTCTGGGCTGTCCACGAGATAGGGGGGCACGCCCTAGGGGGGGCCTCTCTCATGGGCAGCCCGGGACTCTTCTGGCCCAACTCCGATGCTCTGTGGTCTTCTTTTGGTCCATAAAAAATCCTCAAAAATTGGCACATCAATTGGACTCCGTTTGGTATCCTTTTTCTGTAAAATACAAAAACATGGAGAAAACAGAAACTGGCACTGGGCTCTAGATTAATAGGTTAGTCCCAAAAATCATATAAAATGACATATAAATGCTTATAAAACATCATAGATGGATAATATAATAGCATGAATACTTCATAAATTATAGATACGTTGGAGATGTATCAGGCCCCCTCCTCGAGCGCCCCGGCCTGCGGCCTGACCTCTGGAGCCCGCCTGCTCATTGTGCTCGAACCTTAGTAGGGTTGCTGGACCAAAGAATTCAAGGCGTACTTGCTCCGCAGGACCCTGCCGGAGAAGGAGGAAGATGCAGAACGCGTGGCCCGTTAGGCCGCTGCTTATTGCTAGCAAGACGACGAGCTCTACCAAAGGCGTCCCAACAACGTCTTTTTGCGATGCCTATCCAAGGAGCAAGGGTGCGAATTGCTGGCTGACTTCCATGGCAGGGATTGCGGGCACCATTCTTCATCATGCACCCTCGTGGGCAAGGTGTTCCGCAACGGTTTCTACTGGCACACGACGCTCAACGATGCCACCGAGCTGGTGTGATCCTGTCAGGCCTGCCAGTTCCACGCCAAACAGATCCACCAACCTGCTCAGGGCCGCCAGACCATCCCACTCTCATGGCCATTCGCGGTCTGGGGACTGGACATCCTGGGCACGTTCCCCCTAGCAGTCAGGAGTTACCGCTACCTCTACATCCCTCATAGATAAATTCACCAAGTGGGCAGAGGTGGAGCCCATGCGCGCCATTCCTACTGGTTCAGCCGTCAAGTTCATCAAGGGCTTCGTGAGCCGTTTTGGGGTCCCCAACCGTATCATCACTGACAATGGCTCTCAGGTTACAAGCAATCTCTTAAGAAAATATTGTGCTAACCTTGGAACCGAGAGATGCTACGCTTCAGTGGCACGCCCACGGAGTAACGGCCAGGCCGAACGTGCCAACGCGGAGGTCCTGAGGGGCCTCAAAACAAGGAGCTTCAAGAAGAAGCTTGAGGCCTGCGGCAGGGGTTGGCTCGGTGAGCGTTAGTCTGTGTTGTGGTCCATCCGCACCACCGCGACTAAGCCCACTGGCGAGACCCTGTTCCTCCTCGTCTATGGGCTGAGGCGTTCCTCCCACACGAGATCAAACATTGCTCCCCGCTGGTCTTGGCGTTTGACGAGGCACGCCAGGATGCCTTGCGGGGGACAGATCTCGTGCTCGGGGAGGTGGCCCGCTGCCAAGGCTCGCTCCATGCCGCGAGGTACCAGCAGGCGCTGTGGCGGTATCACTGCCATAACATCCTCTTCAGGACCCTCGAGGTGGGTGACCTCGTCCTGAGGCGGGTGCTCTTCACGGAGGGGCTTCACAAGCTCTCGCCTATGAGGGAGGGCCCATTCAGGATCGCCCGTGTCTCCAGGCCTGGCACCGCATGCCTGGAGACACAGGACAAGGTCCGCATCCAGAATGCTTGGAACAACCAGCACCTCCGCAAGTTCTACCCGTGACACTCTCAAGTAATAATTAGTGGGGCCATACATGCCCCCAAAGTCTCCTGAGCGGCGTCCTAGGGCCTCACTGGGGCTCCCACCCACACCCAAGTGGAAGTCCCATGCTCCGTGCTGGCGGGCCACACGGTCTTTCAGCAACTATGCCCACGCCTAGTGGAAGCCCCATGCTCCGTGTTGGTGGGAAGATTAGAAGACTAGTGTAGGTGCCGGACGCGACCATTTTTTTACTTGCTTTTGTAGCCGATTTGCCACTTCTTGGAATGAAATTCAAAATTCTCGCGTCTTTATTTGAAAGGGATGGGAATTTTCTCCTTGCAGCGTTTGCTCTTTCGAGTCTTGCTTTAGGGGGTGCAGCAGCTTCCCATCACTCTTCCTCGTGCATCTCGCGAGCGGGGGCTAGGCACGATGTGTATTCCCGGGTCCGCCCATGAACACACCTTGGCAAAGCCTTCGTGTCATAATCTTTGGCGTCCTAATCCTCTCGCGACGCTCTTAAACGAGCCAACGGGCATGTATGCCCTCCCAAGTCCTCATCTCCTGGCCTCACCGGGCATCACGGCCCGGTGTACCAACGACGATCGGTCCTCGCTCGGGTGCTCACATGGGGCGCAGTGCCCCGTGAGGCATCTCCGGAGGCCCCATATCCTCATGGCCCGCTAGAGACTTTGCAGCCATTGGGTGCCTCCTAAGGCCGGAGAACCTTCAGATCCATAAGAAGGAAACCCCGACAAGATCTCTCTGAACGAGAGGCACGCAGGGACCCAGCTACAGAGGAACACGCCCTCGCGGAGCAGGAGTCTACCACAGCACACCAACCTAAGGTATCCTAATCACGATCAGTGAGGACCTGTCAATTGGTAGCAACTCAAATGCTAAGATACGAAATAAAAACATTAACATAAACGGCAAGAGTGCCATGGTTCATTACATGCCCTAGCAGGGCCGTCCATGCTTCTTGATGCAGGGAAAAAGAAAAAAAGAAAAAGCAGCCTCGCAACCACTTTGGCTCCTGAGGCCTGGCTCCAGCGATGCATGCGCTCAGTCGGAGTCCTCCTCCTGCTTCACCCGGGCACGATGGCGAGGCGGCTCGAGGTCCTCTGAGCGGGAGTGTAGAGACGGGGAGGTTCACCATCCTCCCCGGTCCGGGATCGACGACGTGGCGGCTCGTCGTAATCATCGTCGCTCATGCTCTCCCCAGAGGAGGAGCCGCCGCTGTTGGAGGCTCCGCGGCCATTGCCAAGGGCGAGTTCACCACCAAGGATGCCACCGCCCCTATGGCCATTGCCGTCGGAGGAGTGAACATCATCGTTGTCATCTTCGTTTCCCTCCTGACAACACCCTAGATGCCTGCCGTCCTCCCCAAAGATCCTGTTGTAGAGGGTCGCCGCTCCATCGTGCCTGAAGTGGAGGGTACATCTCCCCTATAGGCTGCGCGTGCGGGCAAATGACTACCACCCACAGTTCAGGAACACGTTGCCAGCGGGGGTGACCTCGACCTCCACCCACGAGGCCTTGCTGCAGCAGCCGTCGGTTTGCAACTAGAGGCGGCCAGGACTTCCGGCCGCCAGTGCGTCCGTGAAGAAGCGCGAGAGCTGGAAGTAGGTGCCTGCTGGCGTCTCCTCTCACACCACGAACTCCGAGGACACTTCCGCCGAATGGGATCGTGGGCATGGTGGCCAGACGGCCATCGCATGCTTCCCTTAGCCGTGGCCGCCTTGGCCGTGGCCTCCTTGGCCGCGGCAGCTTCCGACGCGGGAGGGAACCTTCCCACGACTGCCAGAGGTGGCACCGACCTTTGAGGGGGTGCGCCCACACCCTCCGGGAGCCATCACCGGTGTCGCAGCATACTTGGGGTGATGGCCGTGGCCTCTCTTGGGTGGTGGCGAGCCCGATCCCTCCTTTCGGGCTTCCCTTCTCCTCTATGGAGAACCTCCTCATAGGTGCTATGGATGCTTTGTCAAGGTGGCGGGGCGACGGAGTCGAAGAAGGAGCGAGCAACAAGGAGATGAAGATAAGCTAGGGGCTCCGCCCCCATCCCCATTTATAGGCGGAGGAAGGCTAACTGGTGGCCTCCCACATTCCAAGCAATGATGGCCTGCTGCATGCGCCAAGGAGTTGTCAAGCCGGGCAGTTGCCGAGGCAACGTGGGGAAGCGAAGAAGCCCATGTCCCGTCAAGTGCCACGCGTGAGCCTGTCCCGCAGGTGATTGGGGCCCACATCGCTTCAATCTTGCACTTTGGCTTCGCCTCGATGCCAAGCCCGGGCGCGCCTTGGGCCCAGGGGCTATTGTCGGCATTCTGGGAACCCGGGTACCCAGACCTGCCTTCATGTGGCCCGTGGCGTGGGTCCTTCGACTGCCTGGTACGGCCCAGATCCAAGACAGCCAAGATAAGACCCTTGCTAGGGCCCCCAAGCCTCGTGGAGGCAGACGACACCAAAACCTGCAAATGGGGCGGCCTCCCCAGGCTTCCTACCAAGGAGCGGAGATTTCTATGTAGGTACTAGCCTCACGAGGCTCCCATGACGCAAGCCATGAGGACCAAGGCCAGTCGGGCGCCTGATAAAGGCAAAGGTGTCCCGTCTTTCGATGAGATTGTGATTATCATTTCGGAGGAGTAGACTTTGATGATCCGACTACGTATGTGCGAGGACCACGCCGGACCATGATCAACCTGAACACGAGGGTCTATTTCCTACGAGCAAATGAAGAACAAGCAAGAAACTGAGATTGCAATCTATATATTGTGAATATGGTGGTATATGGTAGCGCTGATGGAATATGGCAGCAGTGGTGGTATATGGCAGCCGTGATGGTATATAGCAACATTGGTGGTATATGGTAGCGGTGGTGGTATATGGCAGCGGTGATGGTATATGGCAGCGGTGGTAAGATGGCGCGGCGGCGGCGTGAGAAACTGTGACAGAACTCGAAACTCTAAAGGACTAGATGCTAAGACCAGCAACTTGACACGATGATGCAACCACAAATTCAACAAAGCAAAATACTGAAAAGACTATGGAAAGGCTCAGACTGGTTCGGATATGATGAACTAACCTTAATTTTTTTGTGGATTTTTCAAGGACTGTAGTTAGGAAGAACAGACTCGATCTATAATACGAAAAACTGGAAAATCTCACCGAGAAACCTGGAGCTCTGATACCACTTTATAGAGGCAAAGGTGTCCCGTCTTTTGATGAGATGGTGATTATCGTTTCAGAGGAGTAGACTTTGACGATCCGACTATGTACGTGCGAGGACGTCGCGCCTTAGCAATCGCTAAACCAACTCCGAGAGGTTATTGACCACGCCGGAGCACGATCAACCTGACCACCAGGGTCTATTTCCTGCGAGCAAACCAAGAACAAGCAAGAAACTAAGATTGCAATCTGGATATTGCGAATATATGAAATTGAGGGGTTTTCTCGAAACCTACTCAGGCAAGGAAACATGAATCGGAAAATAGATGGATCTCGAAATCAAACCTAATATGAAAAGAACTCGGATTGGTGGTGGTTATATGGTGGTATATGGTAGCGGTGATGGAATATGGCAGCGGTGGTCGTATATGGCAGCGGTGATGGTATATGACAGCGGTGGTGGTATATGGTAGCGGTGATGGTATATGGCAGCGGTGGTAGGATGGTGCAGCGGCAGCGTGAGAAACTATGACAGAACTCAAAACTCTAAAGTACTAGACGCTAAGACCAGCAACTTGACCGACGATGCAACCACAAATTCTACAAAGCAAAATACTGAAAACACTATGCAAAGGCTCAGACTGGTTCAGATATGATGAACTAACCCTATGTTTTTTGTGGTTTTTTCGCGGACCGTAGGTAGGAAGGACAGATTCGATCTATAATACAAAAAATTGAAAAATCTCACCGAGCAACCTGGAGCTCTGATACCACTTGATAGAGGCAAAGGTGTCCCGTCTTTCGATGAGATGGTGATTATCGTTTCGGAGTAGACTTTGATGATCCGACTACATACGTGCGAGGACGTCCCGCCGTAGCAATCACTAAACCAACTCCGAGATGTTATTGACCACGCCGGAGCACGATCAACCTGACCACAAGGGTCTATTTCCTGCGAGCAAACGAAGAACAAGCAAGAAACTGAGATTGCAATCTAGATATTGTGAATATATGAAATTGAGTTTTTTTTCCGAAACCTACTCAGGCAAGGAAACACGAATCGGAAAATAGATGGATCTCGAAAATAAACCTAATATGAAAATTACTCGGATTGGTGGTGGATATATGGTGGTATATGGTAGCGGTGATGGAATATGGCAGCGGTGGTGGTATATGGCAGCGGTGATGCTATATGGCAGCGGTGGTGGTATATGGCAGCGGTGATGGTATATGGCAGCGGTGGTGGGATGGTGCGGCGGCGGCGTGAGAAACTATGACAGAACTCGAAACTCTAAAGGACTAGACACTAAGACCAGCAACTTGACACGATGATGCAACCGCAAATTCAACAAAGCAAAATACTGAACAGACTATGCAAAGACTCAAACTGGTTCGGATATGATGAACTAACCCTAATTTTTTGTGGCTTTTTCGCGGACCGTACATATGAAGTATAGACTCGATCTATAATCTAAAAAACTATAAAATCTCACCGAGCAACCTGGAGCTCTAATACCACTTGATAGAGGCAAAGGTGTCCCGTCTTTCGATGAGATGGTTATTATCGTTTTGGAGTAGACTTTGACGACCCGACTACATACGTGCGAGGACGGCGCGCCTTAGCAATCGCTAAACCAACTCCAAGTGGTTATTGACCACGCCGGAGCACGATCAACCTGACCATGAGGGTCTATTTCCAGCAAGCAAACGAAGAACAAGCAAGAAACTGAGATTGCAATCTGGATATTGCGAATATATGAAACTGAGTTTTTTTTTCCGAAACCTACTCTGGCAAGGAAACACGAATCGGAAAATAGATGGATCTCGAAAACAAACCTAATATGAAAAGAACTCAGATTGGTGGTGGATATATGATGGTATATGGTAGCAGTGATGGAATATGGCAGCGGTGGTGGTATATGGCAGCGGTGGTGGTATATGGCAGCGGTGGTGGTATATGGCAGCGGTGGTGGTATATGGCAGCGGTGATGGTATATGGCAGCGGTGGTAGGATGGTGCGACGGCAGCGTGAGAAACTGTGACAGAACTCGAAACTCTAAAGGACTAGACGCTAAGACCAGCAACTTGACACGACGATGCAACCGCAAATTCAACAAAGCAAAATACTGAAAAGACTATGCAAAGGCTCAGACTGGCTCGGATATGATGGACTAAACCTAATTTTTTTGTGGCTTTTTCGCGGACTATAGGTAGGAAGAACAGACTCGATCTATAATACGAAAAACTGTAAAATCTCACCAAGCTACCTGGAGTTCTGATAGCACTTGATAGAGGCAAAGGTGTCTCGTCTTTGAATGAGATGGTGATTATCGTTTCGGAGGAGTAGACTTTGACGATCCGACTACGTACGTGCGAGGACGTCGCGCCTTAGCAATCTCTAAATCAACTCCCAGAGGTTATTGACCACGCCGAAGCACGATCAACCTGACCACGAGGGTCTATTTCCTGCGAGCAAACGAAGAACAAGCAAGAAACTAAGATTGCAATCTGGATATTGCGAATATATGAAATTGAGGTTTTTTTCCCGAAACCTACTCGGGTAAGGTAACACGAATTGGAAAATACATGGATCTCAAAAACAAACCTAATATGAAAAGAACTCAAATTGGTGGTCGATATATGGTGGTATATGGCTGCCGTGGTGGTATATGGCAGCGGTGATGGTATATGGCAGCGGTGGTAGGATGGTGCGGTGGCGTGAGAAACTATGACAGAACTCAAAACTCTAAAGGACTAAAAGCTAAGACCAGCAACTTGACACGAGGATGCAACCACAAATCCAAAAAAGCTAAATAATGAAAAGACTATGAAAAGGCTCAGACTGGTTCAGATATGATGAACTAACCCTAATTTTTTGTGGCTTTTTCGCGAACATTAGGTAGGAAGAACAACCTCGATCTATAATACGAAAAACTGAATCTCACCAAGCAACCTGGAGCTCTAATACCACTTGATAGAAGCAAAGGTGTCCCATCTTTCGATGAGATGGTGATTATCGTTTCGAAGGAGTACGCTTTGACGATCCGACTACATACATGCGAGGACGTCGCGCCTTAGCAATCGCTAAACCAACTCCGAGAGGATATTGACCACGCCGGAGCACGATGAACCTGACCATGAGGGTCTATTTCCTTCGAGCAAACAAAAAACAAGCAAGAAACTGAGATTGCAATCTAGATATTGCGAATAAATGAAATGTTTTTTTTCAAAACCTACTTAGGCAAGGAAACACGAATCAGAAAATACATGGATCTCGAAAACAAAACTAATATGAAAAGAACTAGGATTGGTGGTGGATATATGGTGGTATATGGTAGTGGTGATGGAATATGGCAGCGGTGGTGGTATATGGCAGCGGTCATGGTATATGGCAGCGGTGGTGGTATATGGCTGCAGTGGTGGTATATGGCAGCGGTGCTGGTATATGGCAGCGGTGGTAGGATGGTGCGGCGGCGGCGTGAGAGACTGTGACAAAACTCGAAACTCTAAAGGACTAGATGCTAAGACCAGCAACATGACACGACGATGCAACCGCAATTTCAATAAAGCAAAATACTGAAAGATTATTCAAAGGCTTGGACTGGTTTGGATATGATGAACTAACCCTAATTTTTTTGTGACTTTTTCACGGACTGTAGGTAGGAAGAACAGACTCGATCTATTATACGAAAAATTATAAAACCTCACCGAGCAACCTGAAGCTCTGATACCAGTTGATAGAGGCAATGATGTCCCGTCTTTTGATGAGATGTTGATTATTGTTTCGGAGGTCTAGACTTTGACGATCCGACTACGTACGTGCGAGGACGTCGCGCCTTAGCAATCGCTAATCCAACTCAGAGAGGTTAGTTACCATGCCGGAGCACGACCAACCAGACCACGAGGGTCTATTTCCTATGAGCAAATGAAGAACTAGGAAGAAACTGAGATTGCAATCCGGATATTGCCAATATATGAAGTTGAGTTTTTTTTCCGAAACCTACTCACGGAAGGAAACACGAATTGGATAAGAGATGGATCTCGAAAACAAACCTAATATGAAAAGAACTCAGATTGGTGGTGGATATATGGTGGTATATAGTAGTGGTGATGGAATATGGCAGCGGTGGTGGTATATGGCAGCGGTGATGGTATATGGCAGCAGTGGTGCTATATGGCAGCAGTGCTGGTATATGGCAGCAATGGTAGGATGGTGCGGCGACGACGTGAGAAACTGTGACAGAACTCGAAACTCTAAAGGACTAGATGCTAAGACCAGCAACTTAACACGACGATGCAACCGCAAATTCAACAAAGAAAAATACTGAAAAGACTATGCAAAGGCTGAGACTGGTTCGGATATGATGAACTAACCCTAAATTTTTTTGTGGCTTTTTCGCGGACTATAGGTAGGAAGAACATACTCGATCTATAATACGAAAAACTTTAAAATCTCACCGACCAACCTGGACCTCTGATACCACTTGATAGAGGCAAAGGTGTCCCGTCTTTTAATGAGATGGTGATTATCGTTTCGGAGGAGTAGACTTTGACGATCTGACTACGTACGTGCGAGGACATCGCGCCTTAGCAGTCGCTAAACTAACTCCGAGAGGTTATTGACCACGCCGGAGCATGATCAACCTGACCACGAGGGTCTATTTCCTGTGAGCAAACAAAGAACAAGCAAGAAACTGAGGTTGCAATCTGGATATTGCGAATATATGAAATTGAGTTTTTTTCCGAAACCTACTCATGCAAGGAAACACGAATCGGATAAGAGATGGATCTCAAAAACAAACCTAATATGAAAAGAACTGGGATTGGTGGTGGATATATGGTGGTATATGGTAGCGGTGATGGAATATGGCAGCGGTCGTGGTATATGGCAGCGGTGATGGTATATGGCAGCGGTGGTGGTATATGGCAGCAGTGCTGGTATATGGCAGTAGTGGTAGGATGGTGCGGCGGCGGCATGAGAAACTATGACAGAACTCGAAACTCTAAGGGACTAGACGCTAAGACCATCAACTTAACACGACGATGCAACCGCAAATTCAACAAAGCAAAATACCGAAAAGACTATGCGAAGGCTGAGACAGGTTCGGATATGATGAACTAACCCTAATTTTTTTGTGGCTTTTTCGCGGACTGTAGGTAGGAAGAACATACTCGATATATAATACGAAAAAATTTAAAATCTCACAGAGCAACCTGGACCTCTGATACCATTTGATTGAGGCAAAGGTGTCCTGTCTTTCGATGAGATGGTGATTATCGTTTCGGAGGAGTAGACTTTGATGATCCGACTACGTACGTGCGAGGACGTCACGCCTTAGCAACCGCTAAACCAACTCCGAGAGGTTATTGACCACGCCGTAGCATGATCAACCTGACCACGAGGGTCTATTTCCTACGAGCAAATGAAGAACAAGAAAGAAACTGAGATTGCAATCTGGATATTGCGAATATATGAAATTGAGTTTTTTTTCTGAAACCTACTCAGGCAAGGAAACACGAATCGGAAAATAGATGGATCTCGAAAACAAACCTAATATGAAAAGAACTCGGATTGGTGGTGGATATATGGTGATATATGGTAGCGGTGATGCAATATGGCAGCGGTGGTGGTATATGGCAGCGGTGATGGTATATGACAGCAGTGGTGGTATATGGCAGTGGTGGTGGTATATGGCAGCGGTGATGGTATATGGCAGCGGTGGTAGGATGGTGCGGCGGCGGCGTGAGAAACGGTGACAGACCTCGAAAATCTAAAGGACTAGACGCTAAGACCAGCAACTTGACACGACGATGCAACCGCAAATTCAACAAAGCAAAATATCGAAAAGACAATGCAAAGGCTCATACATGTTCGGATATGATTAACTAACCCTAAATTTTTTGTGGCTTTTTCACGGACTGTAGGTAGGAAGAACATACTCGATCTATAATATGAAAAACTGTAAAATCTAACCAAGCAACCTGGAGCTCTATTAGCACTTGATAGAGGCAAAGGTGACCCGTCCTTAGATAAGATGGTGATTATCGTTTCGGGGGAGTAGACTTTGACGATCCGACTACGTACGTGCAAGGACGTCGCGCCTTAGCAATTGCTAAACCAACTCGAGAGGTTATTGACCACGCCGAAGCACGATCAACCTGACCACGAGGGTCTATTTCCTGCGAGCAAATGAAGAACAAGCAAGAAACTGAGATTGCAATCTGTATATTGCGAATATATGAAATTGAGGTTATTTTTCCGAAACCTACTCAGGCAAGGAAACACGAATCAAAAAATACATGGATCTCGGAAACAAACCTAATATGAAAAGAACTCAAATTGGTGGTGGATATATGGTGGTATATGGCAGCGGTGGTGGTATATGGCAGTGGTGATGGTATATGGCAGCGGTGGTAGGATGGTGCGGCGGCGGCATGAGAAACTGTGACAGAACTCGAAACTCTAAAGGACTAGACGCTAAGACCGGCAACTTGACACGCCGATGCAACCACAAATTCAAAAAAGCAAAATACTGAAAAGTCTATGCAAAGGCTCAGACTAGTTCGGATATGATGAACTAACCCTAATTTTTTTGTGGCTTTTTCACGGACATTAGGTAGGAAGAACAAACTCGATCTATAATACGAAAAACTCAATCTCACCGAGCAACCTGGAGCTTTAATACCACTTGATAGAGGCAAAGGTGTCCCGTCTTTCGATGAGATGGTGATTATCGTTTCGAAGGAGTAGACTTTGACGATCCGACTACATACCTGCGAGGATCTCGCGCCTTACCAATCGCTAAACCAGCTCCGAGCGGTTATTGACCATGCTGGAGCACGATCAACCTGACCACGAGGGTCTATTTCCTTCGAGCAAACGAAAAACAAGCAAGAAACTGAGATTGCAATCTAGATATTGTGAATATATGAAATTGAGGTTTTTTTTTCCGAAACCTACTCAGGCAAGGAAACACGAATCGGAAAATACATGGATCTCAAAAACAAACCTAATATAAAAAGACCTAGGATTGGTGGTGGATATAATGTTGTATATGGTAGCGGTGAAGGAATATGGCAGCGGTGGTTGTCTATGGCAGCGGTGATGGTATATGGCAGTGGTGGTGGTATATGGCAGCAGTGGTGGTATATGGCAGCGGTGATGGTATATGGCAGCGGTGGTAGGATGGTGCGGCGGCGGCGTGAGAAACTGTGACAAAACTCAAAACTCTAAAGGACTAGATGCTAAGACTAGCAACTTGACACGACGATGCAACCGCAAATTCAACAAAGCAAAATATAGAAAAGACTATGCAAAGGCTCAGACTGGTTCGGATATGATGAACTAACACTAGTTTTTATGTGGCTTTTTCGCGGCCTGTAGGTAGGAAGAACATACTCGATCTATAATACGAAAAACTTTAAAATCTCACCGAGCAACCTGGACCTCTGATACCACTTGATAGAGGCAAAGGTGTCCCGTCTTTCGATGAGATGGTGATTATCATTTCGGAGGAGTAGACTTTGACGATCCTACTACGTACATGCGAGGACGTCGCGCCTTAGCAATCACTAAACCAACTCCGAGAGGTTATTGACCACGCCGGAGCATGATCAACCTGACCACGAGGGTCTATTTCCTGCGAGCAAACGAAGAACAAGCAAGAAACTGAGATTGCAATCTGGATATTGCGAATATATGAAATTGAGTTTTTTTTTGAAACCTACTCAGGCAAGGAAACACGAATCGGAAAATACATGGATCTCGAAAACAAACCTAATATGAAAAGAACTCGGATTGGTGGTGGATATATGGTGGTATATGGTAGCGGTGATGGAATATGGCAGCGGTGGTGGTATATGGCAGCGGTGATGGTATATGACAGCGCTGGTGGTATATGGCAGCGGTGGTGGTATATGGCTGCGGTGGTAGGATGGTGCGGCGGCGGCGTGAAAAACTGTGATAGAACTAGAAACTCTAAAGAACTAGATGCAACCGCAAATTCAACAAAGCAAAATACTGAAAAGATTATGCAAAGGATCAGACTGGTTAGGATGTGATGAACTAACCCTAATTTTTTGTGTGGCTTTTCACGGACTGTAGGTAGGAAGAACAGATCGATCTATAATGCGTAAAACTGTAAAATCTCACGGAGCAACCTAGAGCTCTGATACCACTTGATAGAGGCAAAGGTGTCCCGTCTTTCGGTGAGATGGTGATTATCGCTTCAGAGGAGTAGACTTTGATGATCCGACTACGTACGTGCAAGGACATCGCGCCTTAGCAATCGCTAAACCAACTCCGAGAGGTTATTGACCACGCCGGAGCTCGATCAACCTGACCACGAGGGTCTATTTCCTGCGAGCAAATGAAGAACAAGCAAGAAACTGAGATTGCAATCTGGATATTGCGAATATATGAAATTGAGGTTTTTTTTCCTGAAACCTACTCAGGTAAGGAAACACGAATTGGAAAATAGATAGATCTCGAAAACAAACCTAATATGAAAAGAACTCGGATTGGTGGTCGATATATGGTGGTATATGGTAGCGGTGGTGGTATATGGTAGTGGTGATGGTATATGGTAGTGGTGGTGGTATATGGCAGCGGTGGTGGTATATTGTGTGGTGATGGTATATGGCAGCGGTGGTAGGATGGTGTGGCGACGGCGTGAGAAACTGTGACAGAACTTGAAACTCTAAAGACTAGACGCTAAGACCAGCAACTTGACACGATGATGCAACCACAAATTCAACAAAGCAAAATACTGAAAAGGCTATGCCAAGGCTCCAACTGGTTCGGATATGATGAACTAACCCTAATTTTTTGTGTGGATTTTTCACGAACTGTAGGTAGGAAGAACAAACTCGATCTATAATACGTAAAACTGTAAAATCTCACCGAGCAACCTAGAGCTCTGATACCACTTGATAGAGGCAAAGGTGTCCCGTCTTTCGATGAGATGGTGATTATCGCTTCAGAGGAGTAGACTTTGATGATCCAAATACATGCGTGCGAGGACGTCGCGCCTTAGCAATCGCTAAACAACCTCCAATAGGTTATTCACCATGCCGGAGCTCGATCAACCTGACCACGAGGGTCTATTTCCTGCGAGGAAACAAAGAACAAGCAAGAAACTGATATTGCAATCTGGATATTGCAAATATATGTAAGTGTTTTTTTTTCTGAAACCTACTCAAGCAAGGAAACAAGAATCGGAAAATAGATGGATCTCGAAAACAAACCTAATATGAAAAGAACTAGGATTGGTGGTGGATATATGGTGGTATATGGTAGCGGTGATGGAATATTGCAGCGGTGGTGGTATATGGTAGTGGTGATGGTATATGGCAGTGGTGGTGGTATATGGCCGCGGTGGTGGTATATGGCAGCGGTGATGGTATATGGCAGCGGTGGTAGGATGGTGCAGCGACGGCGTGAGAAACTGTGACAGAACTTGAAACTCTAAAGGACTAGACGCTAAGACCAACAACTTGACACAACGATGCAACCACAAATTCAACAAAGAAAAATACTGAAAAGACTATGTAAAGGCTCAGACTGGTTCAGATATGATGAACTAACCCTAATTTTTTTGTGGCTTTTTCATGGGCTGTAGGTAGGAAGAAAAGACTCGATCTATAATACGAAAAACTGTAAAATCTCAGCGAGCAACCAACAGCTGTGATACCACTTGATAGAGGAAATGGTGTCCCGTCTTTCGATGAGATGGTGATTATCATTTCGGAGGAGTGGACTTTGACGATCCGACTACGTACGTGCGAGGACGTCGCGCCTTAGCAATCGCTAAACCAACTCTGAGAGGTTATTGATCATGCCGGAGCACGACCAACCTGACCACGAGGGTCTATTTCCTGCGAGCAAACAAAGAACAAGCATGAAACTGAGATTGCAATCTGGATATTGCGAATATATGAAATTGAGGTTTTTTCTTTGCGAAACCTACTCAGGCAAGGAAATATGAATCGAAAAATAGATGGATCTCAAAAACAAACCTAATATGAAAAGAACTCGAATTGGTGGTGGATATATGGTGGTATATGGTAGCTGTGAAGGAATATGGCAGCGGTGGTGGTATATGGCAGCGGTGATGGTATATGGCAGCGGTGGTGGTATATGGCAGCGGTGGTGGTATATGGCAGCAGTGATGGTATATGGCAGCGGTGGTAGGATTGTGCGGCGGCGGCGTGAGAAACTGTGACAGAACTCGAAACTCTAAAGGACTAGACGCTAAGACCAGCAACTTGACACGATGATGCAACCGCAAATTCAACAAAGCAAAATACTGAAAAGACTATGCAAAGGCTCAGACTGGTTCGGATATGATGAACTAACCCAAAAAAAGTTTGTTGGTTTTTCACGGACTGTAGGTACGAAGAACAGACTCGATCTATAATACGAAAAACTATAAAATCTCACCGAGTAACCTGGAGCTCTAATACCACCTGATAGAGGTAAAGGTGTCCCATCTTTCAATGAGATGGTGATTATCGTTTTGGAGGAGTAGACTTTGACGATATGACTACGTACGTGTGAGGACGTCGCGCCTTGGGAATCACTAAACCAACTCCGAGAGGTTATTGACCACGCCAGAGCACGATCAACCTGACCACGAGGGTCTATTTCCTGTGAGCAAAAGAAGAACAAGCAAGAAACTGAGATTGCAATCTGGATATTGCGAATATATGAAATTGAGTTTTTTTTGCCAAAACCTACTCAGGCAAGGAAACACGAATCAGAAAATAGATGGATCTCAAAAACAAACCTAATATGAAAACAACTCGGATTGGTGGTGGATATATGGTGGTATATGGTAGCGGTGATGGAATACGGCAGCGGTGGTGGTATATGGTAGTGGTGATAGTATATGGCAGCGGTGGTGGTATATGGTAGCGGTGATCGTATATGGCATCGATGGTAGGATGGTGCGGCGGCGGCGTGAGAAACTGTGAAGAACTCGAAACTCTAAAGGACTAGATGCTAAGACCAGCAACTTGACACGACGATGAAACCACAAATTCAACAAAGCAAAATACTAAAAAGACTATGAAAAGGCTCAGACTGGTTTGGATATGAAGAACTAACCCTAATTTTTTGTGGCTTTTTCACGGAAAGTAGGTAGGAAGAACAGACTCGATCGATAATACAAAAAACAGTAAAATCTCACCGAGCAACCTGGAGCTCTGATACCACTTGATAGAGGCAAACGTGTCCCGTCTTTCGGTGAGATGGTGATTATCATTTCGGAGGAGTAGACTTTGACGATCCGACTACGTACGTGCGAGGACGTCGCGCCTTAGCAATCGCTAAACCAACTCCGAGAGGTTATTGACCATGCCGGAGCACGATCAGCCTGACCACGAGGGTCTATTTCCTGCGAGCAAACAAAGAACAAGCAAGAAACTAAGATTGCAATCTGGATATTGCGAATATATGAAATTGAGAAAAAAAAATTCGAAACCTACTCAGGCAAGGAAACACGAATCAGAAAATAGCTGGATCTCGAAAACAAACCTAAGATGAAAAGAACTCGGATTGGTGGTGGATATATGGTGGTATGTGGTAGAGGTGATTGAATATGGCGGCGGTGTAGGTATATGGCAGGGGTGATGGTATATGGCAGCGGTAGTGGTATATGGCAGGGGTGGTGGTATATGGGTGAGATGATGGTATATGGCAGCGGTGGTATGATGGTGCGGCGGCGGTGTGAGAAACTGTGACAGAACTCGAAACTCTAAAGGACTAGACACTAAGACCAGCAACTTGACACGACGATGCAACCGCAAATTAAACAAAGCAAAATACTGAAAAAATTGTGCAAAGGCTCAGACTGGTTCGGATATGATGAACTAACCCCAATTTTTTTGTGGTTTTTTGCGGAATAGGTAGGAAGAACAGACTCGATCTATAATACGAAAAACAGTAAAATCTCACCGAGCAACCTGGAGCTCTGATACCACTTGATAGAGGCAAAGGTGTCCCGTCTTTCGGTGAGATGGTGATTATCGTTTCGGAGGAGTAGACTTTGACGATCCGACTACGTACGTTTGAGGACGTCGCGCCTTAGCAATCACTAAACCAACTCCCAGAGGTTATTGACCACATTGGAGCACGATCAACCTGACCACGAGGGTGTATTTCCTGTGAGCAAACAAAGAACAAGCAAGAAACTGAGATTGCAATCTGGATATTCCGAATATATGAAATTGAGATTTTTTTTTCGAAACCTACTCAGGCAAGGAAACACGAATCGGAAAATAGCTGGATCTCTAAAACAAACCTAATATGAAAAGATCTCGGATTGGTTGTGGATATATGGTGGTATATGGTAGCGGTGATTGAATATGGCAGTGGTGGTGGTATATGGCAGCGGTGATGGTATATGGCAGCGGTGGTGGTATATGGCAGCGGTGGTTGTATTTGGCGGCAGTGATGGTTTATGGCAGCGGTGGTAGGATGATGCGGCGGCGGCGTGAGAAATTGTGACAGAACTCGAAACTCTAAAGGACTAGACGCTAAGACCAGCAACTTGACACGACGATGCAACCGCAAATTCAACAAAGCAAAATACTGAAAAGACTATGCAAAGGCTCAGACTGGTTCGGATATGATGAACTATCCCTAATTTTTTTTGTGGCTTTTTCGCGGACTGTAGGTAGGAAGAACATACTCGATCTATAATACGAAAAACTGTAAAATCTCACCAAGCAACCTGGAGCTCTGATACCACTTGATAGAGGCAAAGGCGTCCCATCTTTCGATGAGATGGTGATTATCGCTTCGAAGCAGTAAACTTTGGCGATCCGACTACGTACGTGCGAGGACGTCGCGCCTTACAATCGCTAAACCAACTCCGAGAGGTTATTGACCATGCCGGAGCACGATCAGCCTGACCACGAGGGTCTATTTCCTGCAAGCAAATGAAGAACAAGCAAGAAACTGAGATTGCAATCTGGATATTGCGAATTTATGAATGTCACATCCCTAGCTTCTGGTGCTGCCTACCGTTTGCATCTTGCTAGCATCATGTTTAAATTTCTGAAACTTGAATTGAGGAATTTTGAAAGCCTCAGAATTTAAATAAAAGTAGGGCAAAAACCCTAAAATCTCATTCATTGTTTCCAAAATGCTCTTCATAGATGTTTAATATTTTTGGCAAGGGTTTTCATCCAAACCAAAAATAATGAACATTTTAAAAGGATTTATTTTTGGGACTTTGAATTTAAATCATTAGCTATTTGAATTTGAATTATATTCATCTAATTAGAATATAATTTCAAATACCCTTGAAATATTTTTATGAGCTTTTGGACAAGTCCATCCAGCAAAATAAAAATATTCAGAGGAGTTTTTGGCATTGTTTGAATTGTTTTAAATTTAAAACAGTGGTAAAAGATTAGATAAAAAACAGAAACAGAAAAAACAATAAAAGAACAAAAACTCACCTGTGAAGCCCACCTGGCGGCCCAAGTGGCCGGCCCAGCCCACCAGGCCACCCTTCTGTCATCTTCCTCCCCCTCGCCCTGAAGCAGCTCGGTGGCGCGCGCCCGAAAGCCCTCGGCCACCTCCTGCTTCCACCTGGGAGCCCCGGGCCTTCTACCAGCGCCACGGAGACGCCCGAAGGCCCTGTCCCCTCTCCCTCACTCGCTGCTCTCTCTCCCCTCCCCTGGCTCTCTCCCCCGAGCTCACCCGAGGGCCACCGTCGCTGCCACTCGCCGCTGCCGCGCCCAGAGCCACTGCTCCGCTTCTCCATCGTCTCTAAAAGAACCGCCCCGTCGCCCTACTCCTCCTCGCTGAGACACACGGGTCGGGAAGCCCTGCTTCGTCCCGAACGCCGCCGTCTTCTTCCGTGGGATCCGGCGATCCCCGTCATCGCTCCGTCGACTGCAGGCCTTCCCCGAGCCCGACGAGCACTTCAATCGACACGCTGTGAGCCTCCGGTCATTTTCCCCCTAACGCCTCGTCCTTTTCCACACCGTGGCCGTCGTGTTCATTGAGGCCGAAGCTCGCCTCCGCTCGAGCTTGTCGCCGGCGTTGCTCCGGCGACCATTTGGTCATCCCGTGCTAACCAACATGCCCGCCGCATCGCGTAGTGCCTCGCTAGCGCCTCAGCTTCTGTGTTTGCACGCCGCAGCCCCAACCCTGCACATGGCCGAACTCCGGCCGCCGCCTTGGAGCTCGCCGTCGTTGGCTCCGGCCATGATAGACCCGGCCTCCACCACCACTAGATGCGCGCCTGCTAGAGCTCTCCAACAAGCCCAAGAACGGCCTCGCCCGTGCCCCGTAGCGCGTTTCTGACGGCCGCCACCGTCTCGGGCCTCGCCGGCGTCGAGTCGCCGGCAGGTTTGACCCCGCTGACCCCGTTTGACCACGGGTGGGCCAGTTTGACCCCTGGGTCAATGACAGGTGGGGCCCAGCCCTGCTAATTAACTAGGATTAGTACCAAATGAATTTAGTTAAGCTAATCACACTGACATGCGGGACCCACTGTCAGGTTTGACCGGAACGTGACCTGTTGACCTGCTGATGTCACACTAACGTCAGGCTGACGCAGTAAATCATTTATTGGATTTATTCTTTTTAGGAAATTCCAGAAAATACCACAAACTTCTAAAATTCATAGAAATTCAACCGTAGCTCCAAATCAAATAGTTTATATATGAAAAATGATCAGAAAAATCCAATCTATCCATCTGTACTATTTTCATGCATGTTAGTACAACTTATTCCTGCTGTTTAGGACAAATCATATAAATGGCATTTGAATTTCACATATGGAGTTTGGATTTGAACTTAGGATTCAAACCAACTTCATTTAACTTTGTTGCTAGCTGCATTAGCTCAAAACAGCAGAATATTGCCATGCCACATTCATGCATCATATTGTTGCATTGCATTGATTGTGTTCTCCCTTGATTGCCGGTGTTTGTCCCCTCTCGATAGACGTGGTTCCGACGATGAGATCGATGACACCGATGAAGAGCTATATTATCTTCAGAAGTGCCAGGCAAGCAAAACCCCCTTGTTCATTCCGATACAATCCCACTCTCTCGCTCCTGCTCTCTTTTACTGCATTAGGACAACAACGATTCATCTGTTACTTGCTGCGGTAGCTGAACCCCTTTATCCTCTGCATGACCTGTCATTGCCACAGTAAATAGATGAAACCCACTAGCATGAGTAGGAGTTGTTTGAGCCCTGATGTGCCTACTCATTCATGCTTGTTTGTCATGCCTGCTACTGCTTAGAGTTGAGTCAGGTCTGATTCATCGGGGATGAATCAGAGGTGTGTGAACAAGTCCTACTGTGTGTGAGCTAAGTGTGTGAACACGATTTGGTAAAGGTAGCGGTGAGAGGCCATGTAGGAGTACATGGTGGGTTGTCTCATTGCAGCCGTCCTCAGGAACTGAGTTCTGTGTTTGTGATCCATGACCAGCTACTACCACGCATTGGAATGCTTAAGTGCCCCTCTCGACTTATTAATCAACTTGAACTCTGTCCAGGAGTTGCAACTAGTTTCTGGTGTTTGTAGGTAGTGTTAGTAGTCTACCAAGTGGCACCCGGTACAGGTGGGCTTGGGACAGACTAGGCACAGTGGCACGATGTACCAAGTGGCACCCGGATGGTGGGCTTGGGAACCCTGCTCACACCGTTTGGGGCCGTGAGCGACACCCCTGCCGGATCTCCTTGCGGATGGAACCCGAATAGGCGATAAACCTGGACGAGAGACTTGTGTGATTAGTCAGGTCGTGGCCGACACCCTCGCTGGGCTTCCGCGTGAAGGTTGCCGAATACATGTCGTGTAAACGGCGGTAAGTGGTGAGAGCGTGTGTGAAGAAGTACACCCCTGCAGGGTTAATATGATCTGTTCGAATAGCCGTGTCCGCGGTAAAGGACTTCTGGGTTGCCTGTACAGTTCATAGACAAGTGAAAGTGGATACTCTAAAATACGCAAGATAAGCGTGAGTGCTATGGATGGCGTTCTCGTAGAGAGACGGGAGCGGATCCATAGTGGTGTACTGATATGGTGAATATGTGGCCTCGTGTGCGCCACCTCAAAAGAGTTACTTGCAATCATAGTTCAGGATAGCCACCGAGTCAAAGCTGGCTTGCTGCAGTTAAACCCCACCATCCCCTTGTTGATAATGATGCATATGTAGTTAGATCTGATGTAGGTCTTGCTGGGTACATTTGTACTCATGTTGCTTAATTTATGTTTTTGCAGAGAGACTTCAGTCTCGCTAGTAGTACCGCGTGGACTTCGACGTTTAGCTTGTTACCTCAGCTACGATCTTGTGCCCTTGGCAGGATCTGGTAGATAGTCAGGCTTCTCAGCCTTTTTCATTTGTAGATGTCTGTACTCAGACATGTTAAGCTTCCACTTGTGCTTTGACTTGTATGCTCTAAATGTTGGGTCATGAGACCCATGTTTGTAATATCTCGCTCCTCGGAGCCTATTGAATAAATACTTGAGTCGTAGAGTCATGTTGTGATGCCATGTTGCATTTGCACATATCGAGCATATTATGTGTATGTTATTGAAATGCTTGGTATGTGTGGGATCTGACTATCTAGTTGTTTATCCTTAGTAGCCTCTCTTACCGGGAAATGTCTCCTAGTGTTTCCACTGAGCCATGGTAGCTTGCTACTGCTCCGGAACACTTAGGCTGGCCGGCATGTGTCCTTCTTCGTTCCTGTGTCTGTCCCCTCGGGGAAATGTCACGCGATGAATTCCGGAGTCCTGTTAGCCCGCTACAGCCCGGTTCACCGGAGTCCTGCTAGCCCAGTGCTACAGCATAGATTCACTCGCTGATGACCGACACGTTCGTTGTTGGGTCATGTATGTCTGTCCCTGTAAGTTAGTGCCACTTCGGATTCACGACTAGCCATGTCAGCCCGGGTTCTTTGTCATATGGATGCTAGCGGCACTATCATATACGTGAGCCAAAAGGCGCAAACGGTCCCGGGCCAGGTAAGGTGGCACCCGTGGGAATACCGTGCGTGAGGCCGCAAAGTGATATGATGTGTTACATGCTAGATCGGTGTGACTTAGGATCGGGGTCCTGACAGCTTTGGTATCAGAGCTTGACTGCCTGTAGGATTACCAAGCCAAACTGGTCGAAGTTGAGTCTAGAAATTCTTTAGTTATATAAGGGAATTGATTGTGGTTGGGAACGTAAGGCTCTTTTTACTCCTTATCGCTTATGCCTTCTGATCCGAGTCATCTTATCTTTCCTACGGGGTTAAGGAACTAGGCTTTCTCTTCTTTCTATTGGATCACGTGTTACTAATCCGTAGACTTATAGGATTGTTGGTTTCAAGCCTCAGTTAAGTTCCTACTACTTTCGTATGTTAATTGTTGATCTCGAACCCTTGATATTGTGCTTCTGAGTGGCTATGCCACCATTTTGTAGGATGTCCTAAATCCTTTAGAGCATTTACAGCCGTTGTGCTGTCCGAGTCGTCCCAGGTTTCTAAACAATCTGGTGCATTTGCAAAATCCTTTCCCTCTGTTTTTGATGTTCTTTTAGGCCAGGTTAATCACACTAATTGTTGAGTTGAGGTATTCTATTGCCTCGACATTTATGTTGGAGCTATTATTATGACCCTAGGTATCTTAGAGTACCACCTAGTAAGCTAGCCATGATTTGTGTTCCCAGTGTGATGATTCTGGCCTTTATTCTCGAAAGCATCCCGCGATGCCACTTAGTAGTAGGTATTCTACTCCTTGGGTTTTGAACCTGAGATTCACCCTACTTACCTAGTGTTGATAGTGTTTGCTAGTTCCTTTAGGATATTAGTAACCTTTGCGATAGTCCTCGAGGTCCATGGTATATTGTTCTTCCAAATACCATGAACCATTATGGCAGAAGTTTGTTGGATCAAAAGATCACAACAGGAGTGCCCTCTATGAGTTCTCCATTCTATATTGCGACTCTGCCAGTTCTACTATTCTGCATGGGTTATTCGGAAGAAACTTGTTGAACTTGTTTCGACATACTAACCTATGCATCCACAACTCAGAAAGTTATATGTTCCTTGAGTTGTTCTCTTTAGCTGTGTTCTGACCCCGTCTATCATTTGATAGTCAAGAGTATGCGTGCAATCGTTCATCGATGTTTATTATTCTTGTGTTCCGTCAAGCCATTCTATCCCAGAATGACTAGGAGAAATGAACTCCAGTACCTCATCCATATCTAGGATTGGGTCAAAGTAGTCATACTCCGCAGATCAAATACTAATCCAGTTTTTGTTCTGTTCTACCCTGAAGTATTACCCTCTTTATGTCAAGAAAGTCATAGGAATTACACATCATCTTATGAATTCTTGGTGCAGTGATACTTCTCGCCCTCATTATTCATTTCTTGGCTCCCGCGTTGTTGCAACCGGAATGCTGACAAGTGAACCGTGATGTGTGAAAGCTATACTCCTAGCAACTCCATTGCTTGGTAGTTAAAGGACAATAATTTCATTCTTAGCATGTTGGTTCCTGAATCATCATTCTAAGATAGATTGTGCTACCTAGTCCTTATCCTCGGTGCACTCTTCTATCAATGAGTTAGGATTGTGTCAATCCCTCGCTCTGTTGATCATATCGTCTTGCTCTGAAAAGCAAGATTGCTCCCGAGCTTAATAACATATCGGTGGTTCGTGACTTTCCAAATATCTTCTTGGAAGTGCTACCAGGTTTTCACCTGACCGCTATGTTAAGTTCGTGATCAAGTTGGTTTCTTGTAAACTACCCCTTCTCCAAGAATCTGTGTGGGATACCCTGAGCTAGTTGGTCAAGCTAAACAACAACTTGGAGAGCTGGAAGATAAAGCTTGTCCGACTTAGTTCATGTTAAGGGATATCTTGTATGTATGTTGAAGAAAGATGATATCTTCATCAATTGGTCCCTGTGATTAGTTGTTGGACCTATTATCTTATCAAAACCTTCATTTGAGTGTGGGCCATTGTCAAATCGATTTAGAACCAACGATATTCGTAATGTTGTCTTACTCGTGGTTGATTCCTCGAACATACACCATTACATCTTTGGTCTGACCAATACCATCACATTGTTCACATAGTGGTGGAAGTCCAGTCATATGGAAATTCTGATGAGTTGCTGTTGAGCCCATCAGCAGCATTTTGTCTCCTCCATGATTTGTGTTGAACATCCAGCTGGTGTTGGAAACTTGTGTAAGCATTTTCTTCATGCCCCGTTCATGAAGTATATGTTGGGATGAAAGAAGTGACTTCCTCTCATTCATGTGCATTCGATGCAAGTTGCCGCCGTGAATTGAGAAAGTTAGTTTTGCTTCCCCTGGAATCGTCCCAAGTCAGTCATGCATGTGTGAAGTATTCTATGGTTTGGTAGATTAATTACCTTCACTCCATGCGTAATTCCTAGCACCCCAAGCCACTGATTGATTCGTTCAAGGATAAGAAGTTCAAATGCTATTCCCGAAGGGCCCAGAAGGACATGCACATGACTTCGTTATCTCAATGATGGTTCCACCTGAACTCGGTAGTGTTTTATTATAAGACTACCATGTGGTCATGCCTGTCTGGGACAATGTGTTCACAGGTGGGTAGCAGAGCCAGCTCATGTTTTGGAGCTTACTACCGTAGTTCATTCCCCGGGAATCTCGCAACGTCATCTCGTCGATTTATGTTGCAAACTTTCATTTTTCTTCCTAGACTTGATGAGTCTGGATTATTCTGGCACCAACCAGATCTGAATCTCAGGCAAATATGATGGTTGGAACGTTTCCCAGGAACTATAATAATGGTCTCTCTGTAACCCGGTAAAGTGGATGTCGTGGCCAACACACCCAGCCGGAAGACCTCTTGTTGTAGTATCTTGATCGAAGAAGTTAGCCACCTCCCCATAAGGATTTCGTAGGATTTACTCCCTAGTTGTTCTCTATGGATTTTTGTGTTCCCGAAGTCCGAGCTTTTACTTGATGTTGTAGATATCAAACCATATCTATGAATGGGATACACTAGCACATCAAGGAGAACTTTAAAAGCGGAGTGCTAAATGTCTCTCGGTCGATCATCCAGATTTTGTTTCCTTGGCATTGCTAGGGTGAAATCTGAGAAAGTGTTGTCTTCCTTTCCATCTGCATCCTCCATCATTATTCATCATGGTAGCATGTTGTTGTACTAACATTCTTTTCATAGATGTTGGTAGAACTATGATGATTATGGAATTGCTCAAGTTCTTGAGAGCACGCACAAGCGCTAGGTGTTATCATCGGCACTAACTGGGATTGCTCCTAGTTTCCTCGGTTAAGCTATAACTTTTCAAACAGTGGACCCACTCTCTACTGTCGAGCTTTTCCCCAGTTACTAAAATCATTCCTTGTGTTGTTTTCAACAAGGTAATCCACATCATCCATTCTAATTCGGGTATGCCATTCTACCGAACCCATCCAAACGATCGCTCGAGAATTGCCTTAGGCTGGTATAAAGAGTTTCAATGATCTCTAAACCAAAGGTAATTCTTTTTGCCACTTAAGGGATATTCCTACGAGTTACCTTCCCTAAGGTGCCCCATTATGGTATCATGGCAATTCAACTCCTCGCTACATTGACAACCGATCACCACATTCTTAAGTCTGGAATTGTTGTCTACTTAGAGAACCCTCATCATCTATCTCACTCCATTTCTTCAGATGTATGATTCGTGTCTCAGCTCGAGAGATGTGTCAATGTCTCATCCCATGAA
This sequence comes from Triticum dicoccoides, assembly GCF_002162155.2. NCBI lineage: Eukaryota > Viridiplantae > Streptophyta > Magnoliopsida > Poales > Poaceae > Triticum > Triticum dicoccoides. Next base: position 344,062,923 of record NC_041385.1, read on the forward strand.
TTGATCCTGAGTTGTTCGGTCTTCGAGAAGATCGATTCTTCTAGAGTTTTCCTTTCCTCTTCTTGTCATGTTAGTTGGAGTTCTCAGAGCAAGACAACGAGACAAGATGGTGATCGGTTCAACATTCTGATGAAGTGCCACCTGGATCATGAAGATTATGTTAGTTTGCGTTCCCCCTTCATCCTACCCTACGCTTGAATCTCGGGATGAGATTCTTGTTTAGTGGGGGTGAGTTGTCACATCCCTAGCTTCTGGTGCTGCCTAGCGTTTGCATCTTGCTAGCATCATGTTTAAATTTCTGAAACTTGAATTGAGGAATTTTGAAAGCCTCAGAATTTAAATAAAAGTAGGGCAAAAACCCTAAAATCTCATTCATTGTTTCCAAAATGCTCTCATAGATGTTTAATATTTTTGGCAAGGGTTTTGATCCAAACCAAAAATAATGAACATTTTAAAAGGATTTATTTTTGGGACTTTGAATTTAAATCATTAGCTATTTGAATTTGAATTATATTCATATAATTAGAATATAATTTCAAATACCCATGAAATATTTTTATGAGCTTTTGGAAAAGTCCATCCAGCAAAATAAAAATATTCAGAGGAGTTTTTGGCATTGTTTGAATTGTTTTAAATTCAAAACAGTGGCAAAAGATTAAAAAAACAGAAACAGAAAAAACAATAAAAGAACAGAAACTCACCTGTGAAGCCCACCTGGCGGCCCAAGTGGCCGGCCCAGCCCACCAGGCCACCCTTCTGTCATCTTCCTCCCCCTTGCCCCGAAGCAGCTCGGTGGCGCGCGCCCGAGAGCCCTCGGCCACCTCCTGCTTCCACCTGGGAGCCCCGGGCCTTCTACCAGCGCCACAGAGACGCCCGAAGACCCTGTCCCCTCTCCCTCACTCGCTGCTCTCTCTCCCCTCCCCTGGCTCTCTCCCCCGAGCTCACCCGAGGGCCACCGTCGCCACCGCTCGCCGCTGCCACGCCTAGAGCCACTGCCCCGCCTCTCCATCGTGTCTAAAAGAACCGCCCCGTCGCCCTACTCCTCCTCGCCGAGACACACGGGTCGGGAAGCCCTGCTTTGTCCCGAACGCCGCCGTCTTCTTCCGTGGGATCCGGCGATCCCCGTCGTCGCTCCGTCGACTGCAGGCCTTCCCCGAGCCCGACGAGCACTTCAATCGACGCGCTGTGAGCCTCCGGTCATTTTCCCCCTAACGCCCCGTCCTTTTCCACACCGTGGCCGTCGTGTTCATTGAGGCCGAAGCTCGCCTCCGCTCGAACTTGTCGCTGGCGTCGCTCCGGCGACCATTTGGTCATCCCGTGCTAACCAACATGCCCGCCGCATCGCGTAGTGCCTCGCTAGCGCCTCAGCTTCTGCGTTTGCACGCCGCAGCCCCAACCCCGCACATGGCCGAACTCCGGCCGCCGCCTTGGAGCTCGCCGTCGATGGCTCCGGCCACGATAGACCCGGCCTCCACCACCACTAGATGCGCGCCTGCTAGAGCTCTCCAACAAGCCCAAGAACGGCCTCGCCCGTGCCCCGTAGCGCGTTTCCGACGGCCGCCACCGTCTCGGGCCTCGCAGGCGTCGAGTCGCCGGTGGGTTTGACCCCGCTGACCCTGTTTGACCACGGGTGGGCCAGTTTCACCCCTGGGTCAATGACAGGTGGGGCCCAGCCCCCCTAATTAACTAGGATTAGTACCAAATGAATTTAGTTAAGCTAATCACACTGACATGCGGGACCCACTGTCAGGTTTGACCGGACCGTGACCTGTTGACCCGCTGACGTCATACTGACGTCAGGCTGACGCAGTAAATCATTTACTGGATTTATTCTTTTTAGGAAATTCCAGAAAATACCACAAACTTCTAAAATTCATAGAAATTCAACCGTAGCTCCAAATCAAATAGTTTATATATGAAAAATGATCAGAAAAATCCAATCTATCCATCTGTACTGTTTTCATGCATGTTAGTACAACTTATTGCTGCTGTTTAGGACAAATCATATAAATGGCATTTGTATTTCACATATGGAGTTTGGATTTGTACTTAGGGTTCAAACCAACTTCATTTAACTTTGTTGCTAGCTGCATTAGCTCAAAACACCAGCATATTGCCATGCCACATTCATGCATCATATTGTTGCATTGCATTGATTGTGTTCTCCCTTGATTGCCGGTGTTTGTCCCCTCTCGATAGACGTGGTTCCGACGATGAGATCGATGACACCGATGAAGAGCTATATTATCTTCAGAAGTGCCAGGCAAGCAAAACCCCCTTGTTCATTCCGATACAATCCCACTCTCTCGCTCCTGCTCTCTTTTACTGCATTAGGACAACAATGATTCATCTGTTACTTGCTGCGGTAGCTGAACCCCTTTATCCTCTGCATGACCTGTCATTGCCACAGTAAATAGATGAAACCCACTAGCATGAGTAGGAGTTGTTTGAGCCCTGATGTGCCTACTCATTCATGCTTGTTTGTCATGCCTGCTACTGCTTAGAGTTGAGTCAGGTCAGATTCATCGGGGATGAATCAGAGGTGTGTGAACAAGTCCTACTGTGTGTGAGCTAAGTGTGTGAACACGATTTGGTAAAGGTAGCGGTGAGAGGCCATGTAGGCGTACATGGTGGGTTGTCTCATTGCAGCCGTCCTCAGGAACTGAGTTCTGTGTTTGTGATCCATGACCAGCTACTAACACGCATTGGAATGCTTAAGTGCCCCTCTCGACTTATTAATCAACTTGAACTCTGTCCAGGAGTTGCAACTAGTTTCTGGTGTTTGTAGGTAGTGTTAGTAGTCTACCAAGTGGCACCCGGTACAGGTGGGCTTGGGACAGACTAGGCACAGTGGCACGGTGTACCAAGTGGCACCCGGATGGTGGGCTTGGGAACCCTGCTCACATCATTTGGGGCTGTGAGTGACACCCCGGCCGGATCTCCTTGCGGATGGAACCCGAATAGGCGATAAACCTGGACGAGAGACTTGTGTGATTAGTCAGGTTGTGGCCGACACCCTCGCTGGGCTTCCGCTTGAAGGTTGCCGAGTACATGTCGTGTAATTGGCGGTGGGTGGCGAGAGCGTGTGTGAAGCAGTACACCCCTGCAGGGTTAATATGATCTATTCGAATAGCCATGTCCGCGGTAAAGGACTTCTGGGTTGCCTGTACATTTCATAGACAAGTGAAAGTGGATACGCTAAAATACGCAAGATAAGCGTGAGTGCTATGGATGGCATTCTCGTAGGAAGACGGGAGCGGATCTATAGTGGTGTATTGATATGGTGAATATGTGGACTCGTGTGCGCCACCTCAAAAGAGTTACTTGCAATCGTAGTTCAGGATAGCCACCGAGTCAAAGCTGGCTTGTTGCAGTTAAACCCCACCATCCCCTTGTTGATAATGATGCATATGTAGTTAGATCTGATGTAGGTCTTGCTGGGTACATTTGTACTCACGTTGCTTAATTTATGTTTTTGCAGAGAGACTTCAGTCTCGCTAGTAGTACCGCGTGGACTTCGACGTTTAGCTTGTTACCTCAGCTACGATCTTGTGCCCTCGGCAGGATCTGGTAGATAGTCAGGCTTCTCAGCCTTTTTCATTTGTAGATGTCTGTACTCAGACATGTTAAGCTTCCACTTGTGCTTTGACTTGTATGCTCTGAATGTTGGGTCATGAGACCCATGTTTGTAATATCTCTCTCCTCGGAGCCTATTGAATAAATACTTGAGTCGTAGAGTCATGTTGTGATGCCATGTTGTATTTGCACATATCGAGCATATTGTGTGTATGTTATTGAAATGCTTGGTATGTGTGGGATCTGACTATCTAGTTGTTTATCCTTAGTAGCCTCTCTTACCGGGAAATGTCTCCTAATGTTTCCACTGAGCCATGGTAGCTTGCTACTGCTCCGGAACACTTAGGCTGGCCGGCATGTGTCCTTCTTCGTTCCTGTGTCTATCCCCTCGGGGAAATGTCACGCGATGAATTCCGGAGTCCTGTTAGCCCGCTACAGCCCGGTTCACCGGAGTCCTGCTAGCCCAGTGCTACAACCTGGATTCACTCGCTGATGACTGACACGTTCGTTGTTGGGTCATGTATGCCTATCCCTGTAAGTTAGTGCCACTTCGGATTCACGACTAGCCATGTTAGCCCGGGTTCTTTGTCATATGGATGCTAGCGGCACTATCATATACGTGAGCCAAAAGGCGCAAACAGTCCCGGGCCAGGTAAGGTGGCACCCGTGGGAATACCGTGCGTGAGGCCGCAAAGTGATATGATGTGTTACATGCTAGATCGGTGTGACTTAGGATCGGGGTCCTGACAATGAAATTGAGTTTTTTTCCAAAAACTACCCAGGCAAGGAAACACGAATCAGAAAATAGATCGATCTCGAAAACAAACCTAATATGAAAAGAACTCTGATTGGTGGTGGATATATGGTGGTATATGGTAGCGGTGGTTGAATATGGCGGCGGTGGTGGTATATGGCAGGGGTGATGGTATATGGCAGCGGTAGTGGTATATGGCAGCGGTGGTGGTATATGGCAGAGATGATGGTATATGGCAGCGGTGGTATAATGGTGCGGCGGCGGCGTGAGAAACTGTGACAGAACTCGAAACTCTAAAGGACTAGACGCTAAGACCAGCAACTTGACACGATGATGCAACCACAAATTCAACAAAGAAAAATACTAAAAAAACTATGCAAAGGCTCAGACTTGTTCGGATATGATGAACTAACCCCAATTTTTTTGTGGCTTTTTCGCGGAATGTAGGTAGGAAGAACAGACTCGATCTATAATACGAAAAACAGTAAAATCTCACCGAGCAACCTAGAGCTCTGATACCACTTGATAGAGGCAAAGGTGTCCCGTCTTTCGGTGAGATGGTGATTATCATTTCGGAGGAGTAGACTTTGACGATCCGACTACGTACGTGCGAGGACGTCGTGCCTTAGTAATTGCTAAACCAACTCCGAGAGGTTATTGACCACGCCGGAGCATGATCAACCTGACCACGAGGGTGTATTTCCTGTGAGCAAATGAAGAACAAGCAGGAAACTGAGATTGCAATCTGGATATTGCGAATATATGAAATTGAGATTTTTTTTCGAAACCTAATCAGGCAAGGAAACACGAATCGGAAAATAGCTGGATCACGAAAACAAACATAATATGAAAAGAACTCGGATTGGTGGTGCATATATGGTGGTCTATGGTAGCGGTGATGGAATATGGCAGTGGTGGTGGTATATGGCAGCGGTGATGGTATATGGCAGCGGCGGTGGTATATGGCAGCGGTGGTGGTATATGGTAGCGGTGATGGTATATGGCAGCGGTGGTATGATGGTGCGGCGGCGGTGTGAGAAACTGTGAAAGAACTAGAAACTCTAAAGGACTAGACGCTAAGACCAGCAACTTGACACGATGATGCAACCGCAAATTCAACAAAGCAAAATAACAAAAAGACTATGCAAAAGCTCAGACTGGTTCGGATATGATGAACTAACCCTAATTTTTTGTGGCTTTTTCACGGACTGTAGGTAGGAAGAACAGACTCGATCTATAATACGAAAAACTGTAAAATCTCACTGAGCAACCTGGAGCTCTGATACCACTTGATAGAGGCAAAGGTGTCTCGTCTTTTGATGAGATGGTGATTATCGTTTCATAGGAGTAGACTTTGATGATCCGACTACGTACGTGCGAGGACGTCGTGCCTTAGCAATCGCTAAACAACCCCGAGAGGTTATTGACCATGCCGCAGCACGATCAACCTGACCACGAGGATCTATTTCCTGCGAGCAAACAAAGAACAAGCAAGAAACTGATCTTGCAATCTGGATATTACGAATATATGAAATTGAGGTTTTTTTTCTAAACCTACTTAGGCAAGGAAACACGAATCAGAAAATAGATGGATCTCGAAAACAAACCTAATATGAAAAGAACTCGAATTGCTAGTGGATATATGGTGATATATGGAAGCGGTGGTGTGATACGTCTCCAACGTATCTATAATTTTTGATTGTTCCATGCTATTATATCACCCCTTTTGGATGTTTATGGGATTTACTTTACACATTTTTATCATTTTTGGGACTAACCTACTAACCGGAGGACCAGCCCGTATTGCTATTTTTTTGTCTATTTCAGTATTTCGAAGAAAAGGAATATCAAACGGAGTCCAAACAGAATGAAACCTTCGGGAGCGTGATTTTTGGAACGAACGTGATCTAGAGGACTTGGAGTGCAAGTCAAGAAGCAGCCGAGGCTCCCACGAGATAGGAGGGCGCGCCCCCTGTCTCGTGGGCCCCTCGGGCGTCCACCGATGTACTTCTTCCTCCTATATAAGCCTACGTACCCCAAAAACATCCAGGGAGCAGACGAAACACAATTTCCACCACCGTAACCTTTTGTATCCATGAGATCCCATCTTGGAGCCTTCGCCGGCGTTCTCCCGGAAGGGGGAATCGACCATGGAGGGCTTCTACATCAACATCCTTGCCCCTCCGATGAGTTGTGAGTAGTTTACTACAGACCTACGGGTCCATAGTTATTAGCTAGAAGGCTTCTTCTCTCTTTTTGGATCTCAATACAAAGTTCTGCCCCTCTCTTGTGGAGATCTATTCGATGTAAACTCTTTTTGCGTGTCTTTGTCGAGATCCGATGAATTGTGGGTTTATGATCAAGTTTATCTATGAATAATATTTGAATCTTCTCTGAATTCTTTTATGTATGATTGAGTTATCTTTGCAAGTCTCTTCGAATTATCAGTTTGGTTTGGCCTACTAGATTGATCTTTCTTGCCATGGGAGAAGTGCTTAGCTTTGGGTTCAATCTTGTGGTGTCCTTACCCAGTGACAGAAAGGGTTGCAAGGCACGTATTGTACTGTTGCCATCGAGGATAACAAGCTGGGGTTTATATCATATTGCTTGAGTTTATCCCTCTACATCATGTCATCTTGCTTAATGCGTTACTCTGTTCTTATGAACTTAATACTCTAGATGCAGGCAGGAGTCGGTCGATGTGTGGAGTAATAGTAGTAGATGCAGGCAGGACTCGGTCTACTTGTTATGGACGTGATGCCTATATACATGATCATGCCTAGATAATCTCATAATTATTCACTTTTCTATAAATTGCTCGCTAGTAATTTGTTCACCCATAGTAATACTTAGGCTATCTTGAGAGAAGCCACTAGCGAAACATATGGCCCCCGGGTCTATCTCTTATCATATTTGCTTCCAATCTACTCTTATTTGCATCTTTACTTTTTGCATCTATATTATAAAATACCAAAAATATATTTATCTTATCATACTATCTTTATTAGATCTCACTTTCGCAAGTGGCCTTGAAGGGATTGACAACCCCTTTATTGCGTTGGTTGCGAGTTCTTTGTTTGTTTGTGTAGGTGCATGGGACTTTTGAGGAGCCTCCTACTGGATTGATACCTTGGTTCTCAAAAACTGAGGGAAATACTTACGCTACTTTGTTGCATCACCCTCTCCTCTTCGAGGAAAACCAACGCAAGCTCAAGACGTAGCAAGAAGGATTTCTGGCGCCGTTGCCGGGGAGGTCTTCGCTCAAGTCAAGACATACCAAGTACCCATCACAAACCTATCTCCCTCGCATTTACATTATTTGCCATTTGTCTCTCGTTTTCCTCTCCCCCACTTCACCCTTGCCGTTTTATTTGCCCTCTCTTTCCCAATCTCCTCCTCTCTTTTCGCTTGCCTTTTTCTGTTTGCTTGTGTGTTGGATTACTTGTTGCCATGGCGCAATATAATACCAAATTGTGTGATTTCTAGAATACCAATAATAATGATTTCCTTAGTACTCCGATTTCTCCTCTTAATGATGTTGAGTCTTGTGAAATCAATACTGCTTTGCTGAATCTTGTTATGAAAGATCAATTTGCCGGCCTTCCTAGTGAAGATGCCGCTACTCATCTAAACAACTTTGTTGATTTGTGTGATATGCAAAAGAAGAAAGATACGGATAACAATATTTTCAAATTGAAGTTATTTCCGTTTTCACTTAGAGATCGTGCTAAAGTTTCATTTTCGTCTTTGCCTACAAATAGTATTGATTCTTGGAACAAGTGCAAAGATGCTTTTATCTCTAAGTATTTTCCTCCCGCTAAGATTATCACTCTTAGGAACGATATTATGAATTTTAAAGAACTTGATCATGAGCATGTTGCCCAATCTTGGGAAAGAATGAAATTTATGCTTCTCAATTGCCCTACTCATGGTTTGAATTTATGGATGATCATACAAAAAATTTATGCCGGTTTGAACTTTGCTTATAGAAATCTCTTAGATTCGTCCGCAGGAGGCACGTTTATGGAAATAACGTTAGGAGATGCTACAAAACTTCATGATAATATTACAGCTAATTATTCTGAATGGCACACCGAAAGATCTTCTAGTAAAAAAGTGCATGCTATAGAAGAAATCAATGTTTTGCGTGGAAAGATGGATGAACTTATGAAATTGTTTGCTACTAAAGATACTCCTCTTGATCCCAATGATATGCCTTTGTCTTCCTTTATTGAGAATAATAATGAATCTATGGATGTGAATTTTGTTGGTAGGAATAGTTTTGGAAACAATGCTTATAGAGGAAACTTTAATGCTAGACCGTTCCCTAGTAATTCCTCTAATAATTATGGAAATTCCTACAATAATCCTTATGGTAATTTTAATAACATGCCCTCTGATTTTGAGAATAGTGCGAAAGAATTTATGATTTCTCAAAAGAATTTTAATGCTTTGCTTGAAGAAAAATTGCTCAAAGTTGATGATTTGGCTAGGAACGTTCATAGACTTTCGCTTGATGTTGATTCTCTTAAACTTAGATCTTCTCCTCCTAAGCATGATATCAATGAGTCTTTAAAAGCAATGAGAATTTCCATTGACGAGTGCAAGGAAAGAACCCCTAGATTGCATGCTAAAAAAGATAGCTTTATAAAAGCGTGTTCTTCTAGTTTCCTTGAAACTAATGATGAGGATCTTAAAGTTATTGATGCGTCTCCTAGATCTATGTTTTGCAATATGAATTTTGATAATTATGGGACTGATGATGAATCAACCTTGCCTAGAAGGCGTCCCAAGAATTCGGAGTTTTTAGATCTTGATGCTAAATTTGGTAAAAGTGGGATTGGAGAGGCCACAACGTTAAATAGCGTTGAACCCACTATCTCGGATTTCAAGGAATTTGATGATGATAATTGTTCTTTAGAAGGTTGTATTTCCTTGTTGCAATCCATTGTTAATTCTCCTCATGCTTATAGTCAAAATAAAGCTTTTACCAAACATATTGTTGATGTCTTGATACAATCTCATGATGAAAAACTTAATTTGGAAGTTTCTATACCTAGAAAACTTAATGATGAGTGGGAACCTACTATAAAGATTAGAATTAAATATCATGAGTGTTTTGCTTTGTGTGATTTGGGTGCTAGTGTTTCCACGATTCCGAAAACTTTATGTGATATTCTAGGTTTCCATGATCTTGATGATTGCTCTTTAAATTTGCACCTTGCGGATTCCACCATCAAAAAGCCTATGGGAAGGATGAATGATGTTCTTATTATTGCAAATAGAAATTTGGTGCCCGTAGATTTTATCGTTCTTGATATAGATTGCAATCTTTCTTGCCCTATTATTCTTGGTAGACCTTTCCTTAGAACGATTGGCGCGATTATTGATATGAAGGAAGGGAATATTAGATTCCAATTACCATCAAAGAAAGGCATGGAGCACTTTCCAAGAAAGAAAGTCAAATTACCTTATGAATCTATCATGCGGGCTTCTTATGAATTTACTGCCAAAGATGGCACTCGTTAGATCTATCTTCGCTTTTATGACTAGCTAAGGGCGTTAAACGATAGCGCTAGTTGGGAGGCAACCCAATTTTTCTTTATGTTTTTTGTTTTTTCTCCTGTTTAGTAATAAATCTTGCATCTACCTTCTGTTTAGATGTGCTTTTATCTTTTAATTAGTGTTTGTGCCAAGTAGAACCTATAGGATAACTTACGATGATAGTTGATTTGATTTTGCTGAAAAACGGGAAACTTTGCACGCACAAATATAATTTTTTTAAATCACAGAAACGTAATTTTGCGTTAATTCTTTTCGATTCTGTTCAATAAACAAATTTTACAGGACTTCCTATTTTTGTAGGATTTTTAGAGTTCCATAAGTTTGCGTTAGTTACAGCTTGCTATAGACTGTTCTGTTTTTGACAGATTCTGTTTTTCGTGTGTTGTTTGCTTATTTTGATGCATCTATGTCTAGTAAAATAGTTTATAAACCATAGAGAAGTTGGAGTACAGTAGGCTTAACACCAAAATAAATAAAGAATTAGTTAATTACAGTACCTTATGTGGTGGTTTTGTTTTCTTTCACTAACGGAGCTTATAAGATTTCTTGTTGAGTTTTGTGTTGTGAAGTTTTCAAGTTTTGGGTAAAGCTTTTATGGACTATGGAATAAGGAGTGGCAAGAGCCTAAGCTTGGGTATGCCCAAGGCACCCCAAGATATTCAATAATAGCCAAAAGCCTAAGCTTGGGGATGCCCTGGGAAGGCATCCCCTGTTTCGTCCTCGTTCATTGGTAACTTTACTTGGAGCTATATTTTTATTCGCCACATGATATGTGTTTTGCTCGGAGCGTCGTGTATTAGTCTTTGTTTTTTAGTTTACCACAATCATCCTTGCTGTACACACCTTTTGGGGGAAGCCTATTTTATTAGGATTTGCTACAATACTCTATGTGCTTCACTTATATCTTTTGAGTTTGATAATTTTTGCTCTAGTGCTTCACTTATATCTTTTAGAGCACGGCGGTCGCTTATTTTTGAAGAAATTGCTAGTCTCTCATGCTTCACTTATATCTTTTTGAGAGTCTTTTAGATCAACATGGTATTTTCTATGGTTACAAAGTTGGTCCTAGAATGATGAGCATCCAAGTTGGGTATAATTAAAACTATCATAGAAAAAGAATTGGATGCTATGATCAATTTGATGCTTGATAATTGTTTTGAGATATAAAGGTAGTAATGTTAGGGCCATGCTAGTGGGTAATTATGAAATTGAGAAATACTTTTGTTGAAGTTGGCAAGTCTCGCAGCATGCACGTACGGTAAAAGTTGTGTGACAAATTTGTTGCATGAGGTGCTCTTTTGATTGTCTTCCTTATGAGTGGCAGTGGGGACGAGTGATGGTCTTTTCCTACCAATCTATCCCTCTTGGGGCATGCGTAGTAGTAATTTTCTTCGAGGGCTAAGTAGACTTTTGCAATAAGTACATGAGTTCTTTTTGACTAATGTGAGTCCATGGATATACGCACACTCATCCTTCCACTTTGCTAGCCTTTATTATTACCGCGCGACTTTCGCCGGTATCATGAACCCTTTATTTACCTTGCTCAAAACAGCCACCATACCTATCTATTATGGCATTTCCATAGCCATTCCGAGATATATTGCCATTCCACTTTCCACTATTCCGTTTATTATGACACGTTCCATCATTGTCATATTGCTCTTTGCATGATCATGTAGTTGACATCGTATTTGTGGCAAGGCCACCTTCATAATTTCCATACATGTCGCTCTTGATTCATTGCATATCTCGGTACACCGCCGGAGGCATTCATATAGAGTCATATCTCGTTCTAGCTTTGAGTTGTAATTTTTGAGTTGTAAATCGATAGAAGTGTGATGATCTTCATTATTAGAGAATTGTCCTAGTGAGGAAAGGATGATGAAGACTATGATTCCCCCACAAGTCAGGATGAGACTTTGGACTTTAAAAAAGAAGAAAAGAAAAAAAAGAAAAAAAAGAAAGGCCAAATAAAAAAAGAAAAAAGAAGAAGAAAAGAAGAAAAAGAGAAAAAAATAAAATGAGAGAAAAAGAGAGAAGGGACAATGCTACTATCTCTTTTTCCACACTTGTGCTTCAAAATAGCACCATGATCTTCATGATAGAGAGTCTCCTATGTTGTCACTTTCATATACTAAGTGGGAATTTTTTATTATAGAACTTGGCTTGTATATTCCAATGATGGGCTTCCTCAAAATGCCCTAGGTCTTCGTGATCAAGCGAGTTGGATGCACACCCACTTAGTTTCTTTTGTTGAGCTTTCATATATATATATAGCTCTAGTGCATCCGTTGCATGGAAATCCCTACTCACTCACATTGATATCTATTAATGGGCATCTCCATAGCCCGTTAATACGCCTAGTTAATGTGAGACTATCTTCTCCCTTTTTGTCCTGACAACAACCACCATATACCACCATAGTGTTATGTCCATGGCTTGCGCTCATATATTGCATAAGAGTTGAAAAGGCTGAAGCACATTAAAAAGTATGAAACAATTGCTCGGCTCGTCATCGGGGTTGTGCATGATGGGAGTATTTTGTGTAATGGAAATGAAGCATGGCCTAACTATATGATTTTGTAGGGATAAGCTTTCTTTGGCTATGCTATTTTGATAGGACATGATTATTTGTTAGTATGCTTTGAAGCATTATTATTTTTATGTTTTATAAGATTTTATTTTGAATCATTTGGATCTGAACATTCATGCCACAATAAAAAAAATTACATTGAGAATTATGCTAGGTAGCATTCCACATCAAAAATTTCTTTTTTATCATTTACCTACTCGAGGACGAGCAGGAATTAAGCTTGGGGATGCTTGATACGTCTCCAACGTATCTATAATTTTTGATTGTTTCATGCTATTATATTACCCCTTTTGGATGTTTATGGGCTTTATTTTACACATTTATATCATTTTTGGGACTAACCTACTAATCGGAGGCCCAGCCCGTATTGCTGTATTTTTGCCTATTTCAGTATTTCGAAGAAAAGGAATATCAAACGGAGTCCAAACAGAATGAAACCTTCGGGGGCGTGATTTTTGGAACGAACGTGATCCAAAGGACTTGGACTGCAAGTCAAGAAGCAGCCAAGGCTCCCACGAGATAGGAGGGCGCCCCCCCTATAGGGCGCGCCCCCTATCTCGTGGGCCTCTCGGGCATCCACCGACGTACTTCTTCCTCCTATATATTCCTACGTACCCGAAAAACATCCAAGGAGCAGACGAAACACAATTTCCACCACCGTAACCTTCTGTATCCGCAAGATCCCATCTTGGAGCCTTTGTCGGCGTTCTACCGGAGGGGGAATCGACCACGGAGGGCTTCTACATCAACATCCTTGCCCCTCCGATGAGTTGTGAGTAGTTTACTACAGACCTAGGGGTCCATAGTTATTAGCTAGATGGCTTCTTCTCTCTTTTTGGATCTCAATACAAAGTTCTCCCCCTCTCTTGTGGAGATCTATTCGATGTAAACTCTTTTTGCGGTGTGTTTGTCGAGATCTGATGAATTGTGGGTTTATGATCAAGTTTATCTATGAATAATATTTGAATCTTCTCTGAATTCTTTTATGTATAATTGAGTTATCTTTGCATGTCTCTTTGAATTATCAGTTTGGTTTGGCCTACTAGATTGATCTTTCTTGCCATGGGAGAAGTGCTTCGCTTTGGGTTCAATCTTGCGGTGTCCTTACCTAGTAATAGAAAGGGTTGCAAGGCATGTATTGTATTGTTGCCATCAAGGATAACAAGATGGGGTTTATATCATATTGATTGAGTTTATCCCTCTACATCATGTCATCTTGCTTAATTCATTACTCTGTTCTTATGAACTTAATACTCTAGATGCGTGCAGGAGTCGGTCGATGTGTGGAGTAATAGTAGTAGATGCAGGCAGGAGTCGGTCTACTTGTTACGGACGTGATGCCTATATACATGATCATGCCTAGATAATCTCATAATTATTCGCTTTTCTATCAATTGCTCGCCAGTAATTTGTTCACCCACCGTAATACTTATGCTATCTTGAGAGAATCCACTAGTGAAACCTATGGCCCCCGGGTCTATCTCTTACCATATTTTCTTCCAATCAACTTTTATTTGCATCTTTACTTTTTGCATCTATATTATAAAATACCAAAAATATATTTATCTTATCATACTATCTTTATTAGATCTCACTTTCGCAAGTGGCCTTGAAGGGATTGACAACCCCTTTATTACGTTGGTTGCGAGTTCTTTGGTTGTTTGTGTAGGTGCGTGGGACTTTTGAGGAGCCTCCTACTGGATTGATACCTTGGTTCTCAAAAACTGAGGGAAATACTTACGCTACTCTGCTGCATTGCCCTCTCCTCTTCGAGGAAAACCAACGCAAGCTCAAGACATAGCATGGTGGTATATGGCAGCGGTGATGGTATATGGCAGTGGTGGTGGTATATGGCAGCGGTGGTGGTATATGGCAGCGGTGATGGTATATGGCAGCAATGGTAGGATGGTGCGACGGCGGCATGAGAAACTGTGACAGAACTCGAAACTCTAAAGGACTAGACGCTAAGACCAGCAACTTGACACCACGATGCAAGCACAAATTCAACAAAGAAAAATACTGAAAAGACTATGCAAAGGCTCAGACTGGTTCGGATATGATGAACTAACCCTAATTTTTTTTTGTGAATTTTTCGAGGACTGTAGGTAGGAAGATTAGACTCGATCTATAATACGAAAAACAGTAAAATCTCACCGAGCAACCTGGAGCTCTGATACCACTTGATAGAGGGAAAGGTGTCCCATCTTTCGATGAGATGATGATTATCGTTTCGGAGGAGTAGACTTTGACGATCCGACTACGTACGTGCGAGGACGTCGCGCCTTAGCAATCGGCAAACCAACTTCGAGATGTTAGTGACCATGCCAGAGCACGATCAACCTGACCATGAGGGTCTATTTCCTGCGAGCAAATGAAGAATAGGCAAGAAGCTGAGATTGCAATCTGGATATTGCGAATATATGAAATTGAGGTTTTTTTCCCGAAACCTACTCAGGCAAGGAAACACGAATCGGAAAATAGATGGATCTCGAAAACAAACCTAATATGGGAAGAACTTAGATTGGTGGTGCATATATGGTGGTATATGGTAGCGGTGATGGAATATGGCAACGGTGGTGGTATATGGCAGCGGTGGTGGTAAATGGCAGCAGTGATGGTATATGGCAGCGGTGGTGGTATATGGCAGCGGTGGTGGTATATGGTAGCGGTGGTAGGATGGTTATGCAGCGGCGTGAGAAACTGTGACAGAACTCGAAACTCTAAAGGACTGGACGCTAAGACCAGCAACTTGACACGATGATGCAACCGCAAATTCAACAAAGCTAAATACCGAAAAGACTATGCAAAGGCTAAGACTGGTTCGGATATGATGAAGTAACCCTAATTTTTTGTGGCTTTTTCACGGACTGTAGGTAGGAATAACAGACTCGATCTATAATATGAAAAACTGTAAAATCTCACCAAGCAACCTGGAGCTCTGATACCACTTCATAGAGGCAAAGGTGTCCCGTCTTTCGGTGAGATGGTGATTATCGTTTCAGAGGAGTAGACTTTGACGATCCAACTACATACGTGCGAGGACGTCATGCCTTAGCAATCGCTAAATCAACTCCCAGAGTTTATTGACCATGCCAAAGCATGATCAACCTGACCACGAGGGTCTATTTCCTGCGAGCAAACGAAGAACAAGCAAGAAAATTAGATTGCAATCTGGATATTGCAAATATATGAAATTGAGGGTTTTTTTCGAATCCTACTCAGGCAAGGAAACACGAATCGGAAAATAGATGGATCTCAAAAACAAACCAAATATATGAAAAGAACTCAGATTGGTGGTGGATATATGGTGATATACGGTAGCGGTGATGGAATATGGCAGCGGTGGTGGTATATGGCAGCGGCGATGGTATATGGCAGCGGTGGTGGTATATGGCAGCGGTGATGGTGTATGGCAGCGGTGGTAGGATGGTGCGGTGGCGGCGTGAGAAACTGTGACAGAACTCGAAACTCCAAAGGACGATGACGCTAAGACCAGCAACTTGACACGACGATGCAACCGCAAATTCAACATAGCGAAATACTGAAAAGGCTATGCAAAGGTTCAGACTATTTCGGATGTGATGAACTAACCCTAATTTTTTGTGGCTTTTTCGCGGACTCTAGGTAAGAAGAGTAGAATCGATCTATAATACGAAAAACAGTAAGGTCTCACCGATAAACCTGGAGCTCTAATACCACTTCATAGAGGCAAAGGTATCCCGTCTTTCCATGAGATCGTGATTATCGTTTCAGAGGAGTAGACTTTGACAATCCGACTACGTATGTGCAAGGATGTCGTGCCTTAGCAATCGCTAAACCAACTCCGAGAGATTATTGACCACGCCGGAGCACGATCAACCTGACCACGAGGGTCTATTTACTGCGAGCAAATGAAGAACAAGCAAGAAACTGAGATTGCAATCTGGATATTGCGAATATATGAAATTGAGGTTTTTTTTCCGAAACCTACTCAGGCAAGGAAACACGAATTGAGAAATAGATGGATCTCAAAAACAAACCTATTATGAAAAGAAGTCGGATTGGTGGTGGATATATGGTGGTATATGGTAGCAGTGATGGAATATGGCAGCGGTGGTGGTATATGGCAGCGGTGATGGTATATGGCAGCGGTGGTGGTATATGGCAGCGGTGGTAGGATGGTGCGGCGGTGGCGTGAGAAACTATGACAGAACTTGAAAATCTAAAGGACTAGATGCTAAGACGAGCAACTTGACGCGATGATGCAACCGCAAATTCAACAAAGCAAAGTTTCAGACTGGTTCGGATATGATGAACTAACCCTATTTTTTGTGGTTTTTTCACGGACTGTAGGTAGGAAGAACAGACTCGATCTCTAATACGAAAAATTGTAAAATCTCACCGAGCAACCTGGAGGTCTAATACCACTTTATAGAGGCAAAGGTGTCCCGTCTTTCGATGAGATGGTGATTATCGTTTCAGAGGAGTAGACTTTGACGATCCGACTACGTACGTGCGACGATGTTGCGCCTTAGCAATCGCTAAACCAACTCTGAGAGGTTATTGACCATGCCGGAGGACGATCAACCTAACCACGAGGTTCTATTTCGTGCGAGCAAATGAAGAAGAAGCTAGAAACTAAGATTGCAATCTGGATATTGCGAATATATGAAATTGAGGTTTTTTTTAAACCTACGCAGGCAAAGAAACACGAATCGGAAAATAGATGGATCTCGAAAACAAACCTAATATGAAAAGAACTCGGATTGGTGGTGGATATATGATGATATATGGTAGCGGTGATGGAATATGGCAACGGTGTTGGTATATGGCAGCGGTGATGGTATATGGCAGCGGTGGTGGTATGTGGCAGCGGTGGTGGTATATGGCAGCGGTGATGGTATATGGCAGCGGTGGTAGGTTGGTGCGGAAGTGGCATGAGAAACTGTGACAGAACTCGAAACTCTAAAGGACTAGACGCTAAGACTAGCAACTTGACACGACGATGCGACCACAAATTCAAGAAAGCAAAATACTAAAAAGACTATGCAAAGGCTCAGACTGTTTCGGATATGATAAACTAACCCCAATTTTTTTGTGGCTTTTTCGGGAACTGTAGGTAGGAAGAACAGACTCGATCTATAATACGAAAAACTGTAAAATCTCCCTGGAGCTCTGATACCACTTGATAGAGGCAAAGGTGTCCAGTCTTTCGATGAGATGATGATTATAGTTTTGGAGGAGTAGACTTTGACGATCCGACTACGTACGTGCGAGGACATCACGCCTTAGCAATCGCTAAACCAACTCTGAGAGGTTATTGACCACGACGGAGCACGATCAACCAGAGTACAAGAGTCTATTTCCTGCGAGCAAACGAAGAACAAGCAAGAAACTGAGATTGCAATCTGGATATTGCAAATATATGTAATTGAGGTTTTTTTCGGAAACCTACTCAGGCAAGGAAACACGAATCGTAAAATAGAAGGATCTCGAAAACAAACCTAATATTAAAAGAACTCGGATTGATGGTCGATATATGGTGGTGTATGGTAGCGCTGATGGAATATGGCAGCGGTGGTGGTATATGGCAGCGGTGATGCTATATGGCAGCGGTGGTGGTATATGGCAGTGGAGGTGGTATCTGGCAGCGGTGATGGTATATGGCAGCGGTGGTAGGATGGTGCGGCGGTGGCGTGTGAAACTGTGACAGAACTCAAAATTCTAAAGGACTAGACGCTAAGACCAGCAACTTGACACGACGATGCAACCGCAAATTCAACAAAGCAAAATACCGAAAATACTATGCAAAGGCTCAAACTGGTTCGGATATGATGAACTAACCCTAATTTTTTGTGGCTTTTTTGCGGTCTGTAGGTAGGATGAACAGACTCGATCTATAATACGAAAAACTATAAAATCTCACCGAGCAACCTGGAGCTCTGATACCACTTGATAGAGGCAAAGTTGTCCCGTCTTTCGATGAGATGGTGATTATCGTTTCGGAGGAGTAGACTTCGACGATCCGAATACGTACGTGCAAGGACGTCGCGCCTTAGCAATCGCTAAACCAACTCTGAGAGGTTATTGACCACGCCGGAGCACGATCAACCTGACCACGAGGGTCTATTTCGTGCGAGCAAACAAAGAACAAGCAAGAAACTGAGATTGCAATCTAGATATTGTGAATATAAGATGAAAGCTTTATTGATCAAGATGAAAGCTTTATTGGTCAACCTGACCACCGTTCAACACAAACGAAGTACGCGTAGTTGCAGCTATGGCGAACTTTTAATCGAAGCAAAACCCAAAGTCTAAACGGTGCCCTAAGGGTTGTATATATGGAGGAAGAGGGGGAGATTTCGTGGCCCTTGGTGGAGGGGTCTTAAACCAACCCTATCTCTTGTTTCCCCACACATACGGACTCTAAAAATAGCCTATACTTATGTATTTCGAAATTACATGGGCCTAGCCCAATAATAAGGTGATGCAACACCTAGAATAGCCTCTGGATGAAAGTTATAAAGTAGCATCTTGTATATTTCGTCCAAGGCTTCATGCACTCATTATGGTGGCTTCAACGTCCTGAAATCATCACTTGTAACTCTGTTCTTGTTCCCCTTGCACATGCCATCATCTCCAAGCTTGTTTTTGCTCCAATGTCCATCCTTCTCCAAGCTAGGCCCTTCATTTGTGAACAAAACAAATGTATCCAATTTAGGCAGCATCATATTCTCATGAACGTTAGAATCACTACCAAGAAACGAAAGTACCTGGTAATTTAATTGGCGTGTGCGAGCTCTAGTAATTGGTCCATTATGTATAGCAGCAAGGGTTGTGGGTGTAACAATGGTATTGATGTCCTCATCAGCGCTAGCGGGCGCAGAGGAGGCAGTTTCCTCTTTGGTGTTAGGGAGGCAAGGATGGGCATCGGTTCCCAAGGAATCTGGCAAAGTTTCCATTCCGGTGCAACAAGACTGATGCGGAGCATCCCTAAGTCATCCCCATGGACGTACCTACATCTCCCTCGACACCACTTGGACCCATTACAAGAGCTCGAGCAAAGGCTATCGAAGATAAGGTGAACTCGATCCTCTCCGAACTACCTCTCTCTACACAATAGACATGGCTACTACCTCATGTGGAGACTCTGTGTGTGATTAAGTGCTTGAAGGAGAGCCACGGAATAGCTACATTCAATTGCCAAGACGGCGAGGACACCAAGCAGGGAGATCAAGCGGCCCGGACATAAGACCACTCCTAGGTCCCGGACGACCGAGCCCTTCCGGACGTCCGGCCCCTCCCCAACGGAACCAAAATCATGGAAATCCAAGGAAGTCCGGATGACCGTGCTAGCGACCATAGAATGGAATCTGCGGACATCCGAAGACCCACGGACGTCCAAGACACCGCGAGCCTCCGGACGACCTGCGCCTCACTGACGTCCGGATCCTGGCTGCGTCCACTTGTGGGCTGATGCCCTTGTACCCCTTCACTTCGCCCCTCATTTGCACTATGACTATAAATAGACCTCTCCCACCTCCTAGCTAGGGTTGGCATTGGTTTAGCTCATTTGTGAGATAGAGCCTCGCTCATCCATCCGGATCTACTCCTCGTGAGGGAACGACACCTTCATCCGGAGAAGATCCACCTGGATTCAAGACCTCCATCCAGAGAAGACCCTATCAAGACCTCCTCACAGAGAAGAACCGGTTACCCTTTGTATTGTTCCTTCTTGGACTTGGATCTTGTATCTCTACTTGTGTTTCGATGATCTAGCGCATGTGTGACTTTTATTCTTGTTGGTTGAGTGTTTTTCTCTTGTTCCCCTCCGCGTGTTCTTCGTGTTCCTCATAGGGATCCTCTCCAAACGTGAAAGATTGGCCCCTAGGGTTCCGCCCTACATCATCTTGGTATCATGAGCCACGTCGATCACGTTTTTGGAGCCCCTACCCTGTGTTTTCTAGCTTGATTTTGTTGTTTTTGTCCTAAATCCGAAAATCCTGACCAAAAATAGCCCCAAAAATTTTATTGTGATTTGTTGGTGTGTTGAAATTTTGTTGGATTTGGTCCATGGATTTGTGTTGCCACGTGTGGATCTAGCTTTCCCCACCCTCCCCACCCTTCTCCGTCCACAAATCCGCTCGAATTCGACATGACAACTTCCCTCCACCTCAAAATTGAGCAGTTCATCCCGTGCCCGATTTTTGCCCAGGCACCGGACGACCGGACCCCGCCGGACGTCCGACGACCGGAGGACCGTGACACTCCGGACGTTCGATCAACTCTGACGAAACGGAAAGTTTCCAGTTCGGCCACCACCACTTTCCACCACATATTCCAAACCCTCATACCACCATAGCTGCCCACATACACCACCATCATCCACCAATACCTCCTATGACGATTTTGACATGTTTTGGTATTTGAGATTTTTAGTTGTGGTTCCCGTGTCCTATTGTGTTTCGGCTATATAGGTACGGTTCGACATCATCATCACCATCGCTCATCTTCGCAAAGGACTCATCATCGCCAAGGACGGTAACCTCGACGACATCTTTGGCATACCTTGCAATTGCATTGATCACCACATAGCCTTACTTTTGCGTTGCTTACCCATCGAGACTAGCCATTGAATATTGCTGGCAACGTGACTTGTGCACATTAGTGTTCATACTCCATAGCATACATACCATACCATAGTGGTGCATATCTTGGCATCCTCTTTTGTGACACAAGGTTGTCATCGCATACACAATTGCTATCTTGGTTCATGAAGTTTTGCATGAGAAAGATGGTGCGGAGCATCCTTCGGTCATCCCCATGGATCTACCATCGTCTCACCAAGCACCAAGAGGACCCATGACAAGATCTAGAGCTAGAGCTCTCGAGACCGAGGTGACTTCTTTCCTTAGTGATATCTCATATGACCCTCTCAAGACATGGCTACTACCTAAGTCCGGAATGTTGTCCATGATTAGGTACCAAGAGGACCCTTCTGACGATGCACATGAAGATGGTCGAGACCCCAAGCCCATGGAAGAAGAGAACCAACGGGAGAAGGCGAGAACAGCTTCCAGGCACCGGATATCCGGCCATGGCCCCGGACATCCGGCCCCTAGAGATCTTCCCCACAGCTAGGTGACTGCAGTAGAAGCTATAGGGCCCGGACATCCGGCGTCCGTCCCGGACATCCGGCCCTCCTCACCGGAAATCCGGCCTCTAGCCCGGAAATCTGGACATGGCATCCATGGAGCACAGAAGGTTTCCCCATCTGCCCGGACATCTGGCCGTCACCCCGGAGATCCTGCGCCTCCCGAAGCCCCGGACATCCGGCTCCCCCACCCGGACATCCGGCCCCGTCCATCCAGAGAGCAGCCCGGCCGTCTCCACCAGCCCGGACATCTGGCCCCTCACGAGCGACCGGACATCCGGCGCGTCGCCCGGCCATCCGGCCTTTCCTGTCTGCGAACAGTGTAAGGGCCAAGGCCCATGTACCTCCCTTCGCCCCTAGAATATATATACTCCATCCCCACCTACGTATTAGGGTTAGCATTGGTTTAGCTCATTTGAGATAGATCATTGCTCATCCGTACCGGATCTACTCCTCGTGGGGGACCGCACCTCTTCGGAGAAGAACCACCCGGATTCAAGGCCTCCATCCGGAGAAGACAATCAAGACCTCCTCACGGAGAAGAACGGTTACTCTTGTATTGTCCCTTGTTGACTTTGGATCTTGTGTTACTTTGTACCTCGATGATCCAGCACTTGTGTGATCTATTTCGTGCCGGTTAAGTGTTTCTCTTGTTTTCCCCCATGATTTCCCTCATGTTCTTCCGCGCATTCTTCGTGTTCCCTATAGGGATCCTCTCCAAACATGAAAGATCGGCCCATAGGGTTTCTCCCTACATCATCTTGGTATCATGAGCCACGTTGATCAAGATTTTGGAGCCCCTAGCCCGTGTTTTCTAGCTTGATTTTGTTGTTTTCGTCCTAAATCCGAAAATCCCCACCAAAAATAGCCCCAATTTTTTTTTGTGATTTGTTGGTGTGATCAAGTTTTGTTGGATTTGATCCATGGATCTGCTTTGCATCGAGTGGATCTAGCTTTTACCCACTTTCTCCGCAATTTCCATCCACAAATTCCTCTGGATTTTGCCCCGGAGTTGCCCTTTTTCCCGTGGAGTTCATCCCGGACATCCTCCATAAGCCCTCGGACATCCGGCATCCCGGACATCCGGCCGCTGGCCCGGACATCCGGTCCCTGGCAGTAGCAACTCCATCCCCCGTGCCCATTTCCGCATAGTTTCGCTCAATTTTGCCCCAGTGCCCGCGCATACTTCCGCATACCTCCACCGCTTTCCACAAGCACCACCACCGCTCACCGCTACCTCCTATGACCATTTTGATCCGTTTTGGTCTTTGAGATTTTGGGTTGTGGTTTCCCGTGTCCTATTGTGTTTTGGCTATATAGGTACGGTTCAACGTCAACACCACCACCGCTCATCTCCATTGACTACTCATCATCGCCAAGGACGGTAACTTCATCGACATCTTTGTCATAGCTTGCAATTGCATTGATACCCACATGGCCTTACTTTTGCGTAGCTTACCCATCGAGACAAGCCATTGAGTATTGCTGGCAACATGACTTGTGAACATTAGTGATCATACTCCATAGCATACATACCATACCATTGTGGTGTATATCTTGGCATCAACTTTTGTGTCACAAAGTTGTCATAGAATACACAATTGCTATCTTGGTTCGTGAAGTTTTGCATCAGAAAAGAGCTCAAAAGTGAAAGAGCCAACCAAGCTTTTAAGCAAAGAGGAAAGATAAGCAATGAGATTATAAGCAAGAACCATAGCATCATACTACATTAAGATTGTCATATCGTATCATCTTGGATCATATCACCGAATTACCATACATATAGCATACTTGGGATCGAGGTCATTGCATTTTTGCCTAGTAGGTTGTGCACAAGTTCCGTATCCGCCTATTGTGCAATCGTGCTAGCGTCTCTCGTGTATTGTGCAATAAGAGCATTTTCATGGATTCCACATTTTGGCTCACTTTTGGTTTGCACAATCCCACTTATCTATTTGCGTGTGTGTTTCCATGTACCACTACTTGCTTGGTCTACTTGTTGCATTTGCAAATTTGTGAATCTTTTCCAACATTATTGAAGCTCACTTACAATTGCATCAAATTTTGTGCCACCATCCTAACCAAGCTCCACCATAAGGTTTTACTTGTGTCGGTGTGAGAACCGACAAGAATTGGTACCAATAGTGCTATTTCATTGTCCGCATTTGAATGAACTTGATTCATCGTCAACATCGGTCAAGGTACATTGGTATAAGTACTTCTCCTTCTACCACTCACATTTTGCTTGGAATGATGGATACACCAAGTACTTCTACCAACCCACTATTCATCGAGCAAGACGACGACATGTCATCATTCGTCACAAAGAGCCACCTCTTTGGTGTGCAACAAGTGTTTCATCAAGAGCAACAAGCTATGACCGACCGCATCGACAACCTCGCCACCGAATTGCGACTCTCCGAGCAACGTACAAACGACTACTTCGACAACAAGCTCGATGCTCACAAGCAAGATAATGATGCAAGGATGGACGAGATCCACGCCTTGTTGGTGAACCGTCATCCTTCAACTTCTTCATACTCAAACGAATCCGCTCTAGTCGACACTCAGACAACACCTTCTCCGGCTCAAGTACACCAACATCAAACACTGTTCGACGAGCTGCATGTCAAGACCGTCATGCATCTCACAATCCTCTACATGACAAGCATTCACAAGAGCAAGTCGACGAGCAAGTACTTCGTCCTCAACCACACCAAGTCGCTTTTTCTCAAGCTCAAGAACGACAACGTCTATGCCGCCAAGAGGAAGAACGAGCGTGTCTACATCAAGAGGAATAAGACGACGAGGCTCAATGTCTTCAACAACAACAACGTGAAGCGCAAGCTCTTGAGGCGCAACATGCCCTTCAAGAATCAAGTCAAGCCATTGCCAACCGCAACCGAGATCGGCGCAATCAAGAGGAAGCACTTCGTGAAGAAATCCAAGAGCGGAACTACCAACCGCGAGTGCAACGTAAAGTTCCTCAAGCTCCTCCACAAGCTCGTCAAGCTCCTCCACAACCTCAAGTTCAACAAGAGAAAGTTGATCATGGACTGTGTCCACGCCAAGAGCAACATGAGGATGACTACCCTCACCGTCGAGGGCATCATCATCACCATCGCAATGAAGAGCTAAAGTTTACAATGCCCAAGTTCAATGGAAGAAATGATCCGGAAGAATACCTCTCATGGGCATTGAAGGTCGACAAAATCTTTCGGTTGCACAACTATGAGGAAGAGAAGAAGATCTCTATGGCATCACTTGAGTTCCAAGACTATGTGCTAATATGGTGGGAACAAGTCCTTGAGCGCCGAGAAGCAAGAGGTGAACCTCCAATCACCACTTGGGCTCAAATGAAAGATGTCATGCGAGCATGTTTTGTGCCCACCTACTACAACCGCGACCTCTTCAAAAAGCTCCAACTCCTCAAGAAAGGAACAAAGAGTGTTGAAGAACACTACAAGGAAATGGAGATAGCCATGATTCGAGCCAATGTCACGGAAGATGATGAACAAACTATGGCACGTTTCTTGAAAGGACTCAATCATCCCATCAAGAAGATTGCTGACTTCCAACCCTACTCCAACCTCATTGAGCTTGTGCATGAACCTACAAAAGCCGAACGTCAAGTCCAAGATGACTTCAAGTACGCCAAGTACTCATCCAAGACCTATGCCTTCTCCAACAACCAAACTTCAACGACTCCTACAATCTCTACCTCAACCAAGCCATCTACAAGCAATGACTACAAGTCAAGTTACAAGAAAGCTTCGACTAGCTCAAGTCGTCTTCCTCATACTACAAGCAACTTCAAGACGCCCGCTACATCATCTACTCCGACCGATGAGACCGTCAAGACAAGCTCCTTCAAGTTTTACACTTGCTGCGGCCGAGGCCACAAGTTTTATGAATGCACAAACAAGCGCACCATGATCCTCAATGACGATGGAACCTATGACTCCATGAGTGACGAGGAGATGGAAGCCCTTGAGCAAGTGGCCATGCACCGGCGCGTGAACGAGGATGAAGATGATCAAGTCTTTTGTGATGAGGATTCAAGCCCAGCTCTCGTAGTCTCCAAAGTCATGACTCTTCAACATCAACAAGAAGAAGACCAACGATGCCACATATTCCACACAAAGGCCAGCATCAATGGAAGGTCCATCAAGGTCATCATCGATGGAGGTAGTTGTCACAACTTGGCAAGTGAAGAACTATGCTCCAAGCTTCAATTGGTCAAGATGAAGCACCCGCACCCCTACAAAGTCCAATGGCTAAGTGACTCCGGCACTATGGCAGTTGAGCATATGGTCCAAGTCTCCTTCAAAATTGGTGCATATGAGGACACTTTGGTGTGATGTTGTCCCAATGTACGTTTGCCACCTCCTTCTTGGTCGACCATGGAAATTCGACCATGGCGTCATCCAGAACGGGTGTACCAATCACTATAGCTTCAAGATGAAAGGGAAGGAATATGTGCTACGACCTATGTCTCCTAGTCAAGTGATAGCCGACAAGCAAGCCACCCATCGTGGAGAGAAGAGTGAGAAAGTGATCCACCAAAAAGTGAGTGAGAGCCACAAGACAAACTTGAACGCCTCTTCGCCTAGAGAAAAAAATCTAGTCCTATTTGCCACCAAAAGTGAGATGAGAGAAGTGTGCGAGAACCCATCGAGTGTTATGCACTTTGTCCTTGTGTGCAAGGATGGGGACCCAGAAACTAACACCTCTCACGATCTCCCTTTAGTGTTTCAATCTCTTTTGCAGGAATTCCAAGATGATTTCCCCGATGAGCTACCTTCAGGACTATGTCCTCTATGAGGCATTGAGCATCAAATCGACCTCATTCCCGGAGCACCCCTACCAAACAAAGCTCCATACCGCGTCAACCCCGAAGAAACTAAGGAGATCCAATGGCAAGTACAACAACTAATCGACAACGGTCATGTACGTGAAAGCTTAAGCCCTTGTGCCGTTCCTGTTATACTTGTGCCCAAGCAATATGGTTGTTTTCGCATGTGCTCGGATTGTAGACCCGTCAATGCTATTACCGTTCGCTATAGGCATCCCATTCCTCGCCTAGATGATATGCTTGATGAACTTAGCAGTGCCACAATTTTCTCAAAAATTGATCTTAAAAGTGGTTATTATCAAATCCGCATACAAGAAGGTGATGAATGGAAAACTGCTTTCAAAACCAAATTTGGATTGTGCGAGTGGTTGGTTATGCCTATGGGTTTATCGGAAGCTGCCGGAACTTTCATGCGTCTTATGCATTTTGTGCTTCGACCTTATATTGGAGTGTTTGTTGTGGTTTACTTTGATGATATTCTTGTGTTTAGCAAATCCATGAAAGAGCATCTAAAGCATGTTAGGGCTATTTTGCAAACGCTTCGCAAGGAACGTCTTTATGCCAACATGAAAAAGTGCACGTTTGGTGTTGACAAACTTGTTTTATTGGGCTTTGTCGTTTCTTCCAAGGGTGTCCATGTTGATGAATCTAAAATTGAAGCAACTAAAACTTGGCCCCAACCGACCAATTTGCAACAAGTGCGTAGTTTTCTTGGTCTTGCGGGTTTTTATCTTTGCTTTGTGAATGATTTTAGCACTATTGCCGCTCCTTTGCATGCCTTGAGTAGGAAGAATGCTCCTTTTATTTGGGGATCTTTGCAATCCACCGCTTTTGATGAGCTCAAGTCTTTGCTTACTCATGCCCTGATTCTTGCTTTGCCCAACTTTGACAAAACTTTTGAGGTTCATTGTGATGCAAGTGGTACCGGAATTGGCGGAGTTTTGATGCAAGAAAAATGAGCCATTGCATATTTTAGTGAAAAAACTCTCCGGTGCTCAACTTAACTATCCCATGTATGACAAAGAATTGTATGCTTTAGTATGTGTGCTACATGTTGGGGAACATTATCCGAGACCTCATGAGTTTGTCATCCATACTGATGATGAAATGTTTAAGTACTTATAAGGTCAAACTAAGTTGAACAAGCATCATACCAAATGGAGTGAATTCATTGAATCTTTCCCCTATGTGATCAAGTACATTAAGGGTAAGGAAAATGTAGTTGCGGATGCACTTTCACGCATATGCACGCTTGTCACTAAAGGTGAGTTGAATGTTATTGGCTTTGAGCACATAAAAGACGTGTATGCTAATGATCCATCTTTTGCTATTCCTTATGCTAAGTGTTTGACGCATACATCTTGGGAACAATATTACATCAAAGTTGATTATCTTATGAGACCTCACAAACTTTGTGTTCCCGAGTCTTCTCTTCGTTTGCTCCTTTTGCAAGAGGCTCATGGAGGCGGGCTCATGGGACACTTTGGTCGCGACAAGACATTTGCAACGCTCTCCAAGAAGTACTTTTGGTCCAAGATGTTCCGCGATGTCTCACGCTTCACCAACTGATGCTCTACATGTCGCAAAGCTAAGTCTAAAGCTCAATCCCATGGTCTTTACATGCCTCTTCCTATTCCTTATCATCCTTGGGAAGACATTAGCATGGATTTTGTGCTTGGTTTGCCTAGAACTAGGAATGGAAAGGATTCCGTGTTTGTTGTTGTGGACCGATTTTCTAAGATGGCACATTTTATTCCTTGCAATAAGATAGACGATGCTTCACATGTCGCCAATCTCTTTTGTAGGGAAATTTTGCGACTCCATGAAGTACCAAAGACAATCGTCTCCGATCGCGACGGCATGTTCTTGAGTTACTTTTGGAAGACGCTATGTGCCAAACTCGGAATCAAGCTCTTGTTCTCATCCGTATACCATCCTCAAACAGATGGCCAAACGGAGGTGACGAACCGTACGCTCTCCACTCTACTTCGCGTGTTGATCAAGAAGAACATCAAGGAGTGGGAGGAGTGTCTACCAATCGCCGAGTACGCCTTCAACCGTGCAAGACATTCAACTACCGGCAAGTCCCCCTTCGAGCTCGTCTACGGCTTCAACCCATTGTCCCCATTGGACATTCTACCTCTTCCTCTACAAGAGCGCACCAACCTCGACGCAAGTACCCGTGCAAGCTACATCAAGAAGATGCATGAACATACAAGACACACCATCGAGCGCCAAGTACAACGACTCGCGACCAAGCTCAACGTCAACAAGCAACCCATGATATTCAACATTGGAGATCTCGTGTGGCTACACCTTCGCAAGGACTGCTTCCCCAACGATCGCAAGTCCAAATTTCTACCTCGAGCCGATGGACCCTTCACGGTGCTAGCAAGATCGATCTCCCACGCGACAAGTACAACGTGAGCGACATCTTCAACGTCACCGATCTCTCCCCATACCTTGGTGATGAAAATTTGATCCGAGGTCGGATCTTTCAAGAGGGGGGAGATGGTGCGAAGCATCCTTCGGTCATCCCCATGATCAACCACCGTCTCACCAAGCACCAAGAGGACCCATGACAAGAGCTAGAGCTAGAGCTCTCGAGACCGAGGTGACTTGTTTCCTTAGTGATATGTCATATGACCCTCTCGAGACATGGCTACTACCTAAGTCCAGAATGTTGTGCATGATTAGGTACCAAGAGGACCCTTCTGAGGATGCACATGAAGATGGTCGAGACCCCAAGCCCATGGAAGAAGAGAACCAACGGGGGAAGCGAGAACAACTTCCAGGCACCAGACATCCGGCCAAGGCCCCGGACATTCGGCCCCTCGAGATCTTCCCCACAGCCAGGCGACTGCAACAGAAACTACAGGGCCCGGACATCCGGCGTCCGGCCTGGACATCCGGCCCTCCTCACTAGAAATCCGGCCTCTAGCCTGGACATCTGGACACGGCATCCAGGGAGCACAGAAGGTTGCCCCATCAGCCCGGACATCTAGCCGTCACCCCGGACATCCGGCACCTCCCGAAGCCCCGGACATCCAGCACCCCCGCCCGGACATCCGGCACCCCCGCCCGGACATCCAGCCTCGTCCATCTAGACAGAAGCACGGCTGTCTCCACCCGCCCGGACATCCGGCCCTTTAGCCCGGACATCCGGCCCCTCGCGAGTGACCTGACATCCCGCCCGTCGCCCGGACATCCAGCCTTTCCTGTCTGCGAACAGTGTAAGGGCCAAGGCCCATGTACCTCCCTTCGCCCCTAGATTATATATACTCCATCCCCACCTACGTATTAGGGTTAGCATTGGTTTAGCTCATTTGAGAGAGAGCATTGCTCATCCGTACCAGATCTACTCCTCGTGAGGGACCGCACCTCTTCAGAGAAGATCCACCCGGATTCAAGGCCTCCATCCGGACAAGACAATCAAGAACTCCTCACGGAGAAGAACGATTACTCTTGTATTGTCCCTTGTTGACTTTGGATCTCGTGTTACTTTGTGCCTCGATGATTTAGCACTTGTGTGATCTATTTCGTGTCGGTTGAGTGTTTCTCTTGTTTTCCCCCATGATTTCCCTAGTGTTCTTCCGTGCATTCTTCATGTTCCCCGTAGGGATCCTCTCCAAACGTGAAAGATCGGCCCTTAGGGTTCCGCCCTACATCAAAAGAGCTCAAAAGTGAAAGAGCCAACAAAGCTTTTAAGCAAAGAGGAAAGATAACCAAAGAGCTTATATGCAAGAACCATAACATCATACTATACTAACATTGTCATATCTAATCATCTTGGATCATATCACCTGAATACCATACATATAGCATACTTGGGATAGAGGTCGTTGCATTTTTTTCTAGTAGGTCGTGCACAAGTTACGTATCCGCCTATTGTGCAATCGTGCTAGCGTCTCTCGTGCATTGTGCAACAAGAGCATTTTCGTGGATTCCACATTTTGGCTCATTTTTGGCTTGCACAATCCCACTTATCTATTTGCGTGTGTGTTTCCGTGTACCTCTACTTGCTTGGTCTACTTGTTGCATTTGCAAATTTGTGAATAGTTTCCAACATTATTGAAGCTCACTTACAATTGCATCAAATTTTGTGCCACCATCCTAACCAAGCTCCACCACAAGCTTTTGCTTGTGTAGGTGTGAGAACCGACAAGAATTGGTACCAATTGTGCTATTTCATTGTCCGCATTTGAGTGATCTTGATTCATCTCCAACATCGGTCAAGGTACATTTGGTATAAGTTCTTCTCCTTCTACCACTCACATTTTGCTGGGAATGATGGATAGGCCAAGTACTTCTACCAACCCACTCTTCATCGATCAAGATGACGACATGTCATCATTCGTCACCAAGAGCCACCTCTTTGGTGCACAACGAGCGTTGCATCAAGAGCAAAAAGCAATGACCGACCGCATCGACAAGCTCGCCACCGACTTGCGACTCTCTGAGCAACGTACAAGGGACTACTTCGACAACAAGCTCGACGCTCACAAGCAAGAGAACGATGCAAGAATGGACGAGATCCGCGCCTTGTTGGTGAACCGCCCTCCTTCAACTTCTTCATACTCAAAACGGAGCCGCTCAAGTCGACACATCGACGACACCTTCTCCGGCTCAAGTACACCGACATTGAACACTCTTCGACGAGCCGCGCAACAAGACCGTCATGCATCTTGCAATCCTCTACACAACAATCATCCACA
The DNA here is from genome assembly GCF_002162155.2 of Triticum dicoccoides. Classification (NCBI taxonomy): domain Eukaryota; kingdom Viridiplantae; phylum Streptophyta; class Magnoliopsida; order Poales; family Poaceae; genus Triticum; species Triticum dicoccoides. The sequence continues at coordinate 344,094,114 of NC_041385.1, forward strand.
AGAGCAAGTGGAGCAAGCACACCGTCCGCAACGAAACCAAGACCCTTTCGCACAAGCTCAAGAACAACAACGTCAATGGTGCCAAGAGGAAGAACGAGCGCATCTACATCAAGAGGAACAAGACGCCGAGGCTCAACGTCTTCAACAACAACAACGTGAAGCACAAGCTCTTGAGGCGCAACATGCCCTTCAAGAATCAAGTCGAGCCATCGCCAACCGTAATCGAGATCGACGCAATCAAGAGGAATACACTTCGAGAACAAATCCAAGAGTGGAACTACCAACCAAGAGTGCAACGTCAAGTTCATCAAGCTCCTCATCAAGCTCGACAAGCTCCTCCACAAGCTCGACAACCTCCTCCACAACCTCAAGTTCAACAAGAGCAAGTTGATCATGGACTTCCTCGATGCCAAGAGCAACATGAGGATGATTACCCTCCTCGTCAAGGGCGTCATCATCACAATCGACCACAACACAATGAAGAGCAACACTATGGCAAGATCAAGTTCACAATGCGCAAGTTCAATGGAAGCAATGATCCCGAAGAGTACCTTTCATGGGCATTGAAGGTCGCCAAAATCTTTCGTTTGCACAACTAGGAGGAAGAGAAGAAGATCGCTATGGCATCACTTGAGTTCCAAGACTATGTGCTCATATGGTGGGAACAAGTCCTTGAGTGCCGCAAAGCAAGAGGTGAACCACCAATCACCACTTGGGCTTATATGAAAGATGTCATGCGAGCATGATTTGTGCCCACCTACTACAACCGCGATCTCTTCAAGAAGCTCCAACTACTCAAGCAAGGAACAAAGAGTGTTGAAGAATACTAAAAGTAAATGGATATACCCATGATTCGAGCCAATGTCACGAAAGATGATGAGCAAACTATGGCATGTTTCTTGAATGGACTCAATCATCCCATAAAGAAGATTGCCGACTTCCAACCCTACTCCAACCTCATTGAGCTCGTGCATCAAGCTACCAAGGCGGAACGTCAAGTGCAAGATGACTTCAAGTACGCCAAGTACTCATCCAAGACCTACGGCTTCTCCAACAACCAAGCTTCAATGACTCCTCCAACTTCTACCTCAACCAAGCCATCTACAAGCAACGACGACAAGTCAAGTTACAAGAAAGCTTCGACAAGCTCAAGTTGTTCCTCCTACTAGAAGCAACTTAAAGCCGCACACTTCATCATCTACTCCGACCGATGAGACCATCAAGACAAGCTCCTTCAAGTGTTTCACTTGCGGCGACCGAGGCCACAAGTCCTTCCAATGCACAAACAAGCGCACCATGATCCTCAACGATGATGGAACCTATGACTCCATGAGTGAAGAGGAGATGGAAGCCCTTGAGCAAGTGGCCATGTGATACGTCCATTTTGCATCATGCTTTTATATCGAAATTTATCGCATTATGGGCTGTTATTTCACGATATGTCACAATACTTATGGCTATTCTCTCTTATTTTACAAGGTTTACCATGAAGAGGGGGAATGCCGGCAGCTGGAATTCTGGCTGAAAAAGGAGCAAATATTGGAGACCTATTCTGCGCAACTCCAAAAGTCCTGAAACTCCACGAAATATCTTAAAATAAATAAAGAAAAATCGTCACCAAAGATGAAGGCCAGGGGGCTCACACCCTGCTCACGAGGGTGGGGGTGCGCCCCTCCCCCCTGGGCACGCCCCCCTACCTCGTGGACCGCCTGGTGGCTCTCCGACGCCCATCTTCTCCTATATGAAGTCTTTCGATGAGAAAAAAATCAGAAGCAACCTTTCGGGACGAGACTCCGCCGCCACGAGGCAGAACCTTGGCGGAACCAATCTAGAGCTCTGGCAGAGCTGTTCTGCCGGGGACACTTCCCTCCGGGTGGGGAAAATCATCGTCATCATCATCACCAACGCTCCTCTCATCGGGAGAGGGTAATCTCCAGCGACATCTTCACCAGCACCATCTCATCTCCAAACCCTAGTTCATCTCTTGTATCCAATTCTTGTCTCCAAGTCCGGGATTGGTGCTAGTAGGTTGCTAGTAGTGTTGATTACTCCTTGTAGTTGATGCTAGTTGGTTTACTTGGTGGAAGATCATATGTTCAGATCCTTTATGCATATTATTACCCCTCTGATTATGAACATTAATATGCTTTGTGAGTAGTTACGTTTGTTCCTGAGGACAGGGGAGAAGTCTTGCTATTAGTAGTCATGTGAATTTGGTATTCGTTTGATATTTTGATAAGATGTATGTCGTCTAACCTCTAGTGGCGTTATGTGAACGTCGACTACATAACACTTCACCATTATTTGGGCCTAGAGGAAGGCATTGGGAAGTAGTAAGTAGATGATGGGTTGCTAGAGTGACAGAAGCTTAAACCCTAGTTTATGCGTTGCTTCGTAAGGGGCTGATTTGGATCCATATGTTTCATGCTATGGTTAGGTTTACCTTAATACTTTTGTTGTAGTTGCGGATGCTTGCAATAGAGGTTAATCATAAGTGGGATGCTTGTTCAAGTAAGAACATCACCCAAGCACCGGTCCACCCACATATCAAATTATCAAAGTACCGAACGCGAATCATATGAGCGTGATGAAACTAGCTTGACAATATTCCCATGTGTCCTCGGGAGTGTTTTTCCTATTATAAGAGTTTGTTCCGGCTTGTCCTTTGCTACAAAAAGGATAGATCCACCTTGCTGCACCTTATTTACTTTTGTTACTTGTTGTTCGTTACAATTTGCCTTATCACAAAACTATCTGTTACCACTTATTTCAGTACTTGCAGAGAATACCTTGCTGAAAACCGCTTATCATTTCCTTCTGCTCCTCGTTGGGTTCGACACTCTTACTTATCGAAAGGACTTCAATAGATCCCCTATACTTGTGGGTCATCAAGAATCTTTTTTGGCGCGGTTGCCGGGGAGTGTAGCGACTTTGGTAAGTGGAATTTGGTAAGGAAAAATTTACATAGTGTGCTGAAATTTTCTGTCACTTGTTATTATGGAAAGTGAATCTCTGAGGGGCTTGTTCGGGGTATCTTCACCCCGTCCAGTAGAGCAAAGAGTTGCTCCTCAACCTACTGAACCTATTGATGATGAAACTCCTTTTGAATTTCCTTTGGGTATTATGGAAAAACTGCTGGCTAATACTTTTACAGGAGATGGAACAACGCATCTTGACGAGCATCTACGCTATTTGGATGATATTTGTGGATTATTTAAGCTTGCAGGTATACCCGATGATGTTTTTAAGAAGAAGGCTTTCCCTTTATCTTTGGAGGGAGACGCATTGACATGGTATAGGCTATGTGATGATACAAGATCATGGAGCTATAAAAGAGTGATATTGGAATTTCATCAAAAGTATTACCCTATGCATTTTGTTCATCGTGATCGCAATTATATATATAATTTTTGGCCTCGCAAAGGAGAAAGCATCGCTCAAGCTTGGGGGAGGCTGAAATCAATGTTATATTCATGCCCCAATCATGAGCTCTCAAGAGAAATAATTATGCAAAGTTTTTATGCTCGGCTTTCTCATAATAATAAAACCATGCTCGATACTTCTTGTGCTGGCTCTTTTATGATGAAGACTATTGAATTCAGATGGAATTTATTGGATAGAATTAAACGCAACTCTGAAGATTGGGACCTCGACGAAGGTAAGGAGTAAGGTATGAGACCTAAGTTTGATTGTGGTAAATCTTTTATGGATACCGATATTTTCCGTAAGTTTAGCACTAAATATGGACTTGACTCTGAGATAGTAGCTTCTTTCTATGAATCTTTTGCTACTTATGTTGATCTCCCCAAGGAGAAGTGGTTTAAATATCATCCTCCCATAGAAGTAAAAGTAGCTGCACCTATTAAAGTTGAATAAAAGACCATCACTTATAATGATCCTATTGTTCCCACCTCTTATGTTGAGAAACCACCTTTCCCTGCTAGTGTAAAGGATCATGCTAAAGCTTCAACTGTTGTTCGTAAAAGCAATACTAGAACTTATACACCTCCTGAAAAAGTCAAAGTAGAACCTAATATTTCTATTGTTAAAGATCTCTTGTCTGATAATATTGATGGGCATGTCATTCAATTCTCTGGTGAAACTGCTAGAATTGCTAAACCCTGTGATAGAGATAAACATAGACCTGTGGTAGGCGTGCCTGTTATTTCTGTTAAAATAGGAGATCATTGTTATCATGGCTTATGTGATATGGGTGCTAGTTCTAGTGTTATACCCATTGACTTATATAAAGAAATTATGCATGATATCACACCTGCTGAGTTAGAAAATATTGATGTTACAATTAAACTTGCCAATAGAGATACTATATCTGCAATGGGAATTGTTAGAGATGTTGAAGTCTTGTGTGGAAAAACCAAATATCCAGCTGATTTCCTTGTTCTTGGTTCTCCACAAGATAGCTTTTGTCCCATTATTTTTGGTAGACCCTTCTTGACTACTGTTAATGCTACGATAGACTGCAAAAAGAATGTTGTTACTGTTGGCTTGGATGATATGGTTCATGAGTTTAATTTCTCTAAATTTAGTAAACAACATCGTGAGGAAGAATTGCCTAGTAAGGATGAAATTATTGGTCTTTCTTCTATTGCCATACCTCCTAGTGATCCTTTAGAACACTATTTGCTAGACCATGAAAATGAGATGTTCATGAATGAAAGAAGGGAAATAGATGAAGTATTATTTAAACAGGAACATATTCTGCAACACAATTTGCCTGTTGAAATCCTAGGGCATCCTCCTCCACCCAAGGGTGATCCCGTGTTTGAGCTCAAACTGTTGCCTGATAATCTTAAATATGCTTATCTTGATGAAAAGAAAATATATCCTGTTATTATTAGTGCTAACCTTTCAGAGCATGAAGAACAAAGATTATTGAAAACTCTGAAGAAGCACCGTGCCGCTATTGGATATACTCTTGATGATCTTAAGGGCATTAGTCCCACTCTATGTCAACATAAAATAAATTTGGAAGCGGATGCCAAACCAGTTCTTGATCCTCAACGACGTTTGAATCCTAAAATGAAAGAAGTGGTAAGAAAAGAAATACTCAAGCTTCTGGAAGCAGGTATAATTTATCTCGTTGCTGATAGTCAGTGGGTAAGTCCTGTCCATTGTGTCCCTAAGAAGGGAGGTATTATTGTTGTCCCTAATGATAAATATGAATTGATCCCGCAAAGAATTATCACAGGTTATAGGATGGTAATTGATTTCCGCAAACTAAATAAAGCTACTAAGAAAGATCATTACCCCTTACCTTTTATTGATCAAATGCTAGAAAGACTATGCAAACATACACATTATTGCTTTCTAGATGGTTACTCTGGTTTTTCTCAACTACCTGTGTCAGCTAAAGATCAATCAAAGACTACTTTTACATGCCCTTTTGCTACTTTTGCTTATAGACGTATGCCTTTTGGTTTATGTAATGCACCTGCTACCTTTCAAAGATGCATGATGGCTATATTCTCTGATTTTTGTGAAAATATTTGTGAGGTTTTCATGGACGACTTTTCCGTCTATGGATCCTCTTTTGATGATTGCTTGAGCAATCTTGATCGAGTTTTGCAGAGATGTGAAGAAACTAATCTTGTCTTGAATTGGGAAAAGTGCCACTTTATGGTTAATGAAGGTATTGTCTTGGGGCACAAAGTTTCTGAAAGAGGTATTGAAGTCGATAAAGCCAAGGTTGATGCTATTGAAAAGATGCCATGTCCCAATGACATCAAAGGTATAAGAAGTATCCTTGGTCACAGCGGATTTTATAGGAGGTTCATTAAGGACTTCTCAAAAATTTCTCGGCCTCTTACTAATTTATTACAAAAAGATGTACCATTTGTCTTTGATGATGATTGTGTAGAAGCATTTGAAATACTTAAGAAAGCATTAGTCTCTGCACCTATTGTTCAGCCACCTGATTGGAATTTACCCTTTGAAATTATATGTGATGCTAGTGATTATGCTGTAGGTGCTGTTCTAGGGCAAAGAGTTTATAAGAAGTTAAATGTTATCCATTATGCTAGTAAGACTCTAGACAATGCTCAAAAAAATTATGCTACTAACAAAAAGGAACTTTTAGCAGTTGTGTTTGCCTGTGATAAATTCAGACCCTATATTGTTGATTCTAAAGTAACCATTCACACCCATCATGCGGCTATTAAATATCTTATGGAAAAGAAAGATGCTAAACCTAGACTTATTAGATGGGTTCTTTTGCTTCAAGAATTTGATTTACATATTGTTGATAGAAAAGGAGCTGAGAACCCCGTTGCAGACAACTTGTCTAGGCTAGAGAATGTTCTTGATGACCCACTACCTATTGATCATAGAGTTCCTAATGAGCAATTAAATGTCATAAGTACTTCTCGTAGCACTCCTTGGTATGCTGATTATGCTAATTATATTGTTGCTAAATTTATACCACCTAGCTTCACATACCAACAAAAGAAAAAGTTCTATTATGATTTGAGACATTACTTTTGGGATGATCCACATCTTTATAAAGAAGGAGTAGATGGTGTTATTAGACGTTGTGTACCTGAGCATGAACAGGAACAGATCCTACGCAAGTGTCACTCTGAAGCTTATGGAGGACACCACGCTGGAGATAGAACTGCACATAAGGTATTGCAATCTGGTTTTTATTGGCCTACTCTCTTCAAGGATGCCCGTAAGTTTGTTTTGTCTTGTGATGAATGTCAAAGAATTGGTAATATTAGTAGACGTCAAGAAATGCCTATGAATTATTCACTTGTTATTCAACCATTTAATGTTTGGGGCTTTGATTATATGGGACCTTTTCCTGCCTCTAATGGATATATACATATTTTAGTTGCTGTTGATTACGTTACTAAGTGGGTAGAAGCTATTCCAACTAGTAGTGCTGATCATAACACTTCTATTAAAATGCTTAAGGAAGTTATTTTTCGAGGTTTGGAGTCCCTAGATATTTAATGACCGATGGTGGTTCACACTTTATTCATGGTGCTTTCCATAAAATGCTTGCTAAATATGACGTTAATCATAGAATTGCATCTCCGTATCACCCGCAGTCTAGTGGTAAAGTAGAATTGAGTAATAGAGAGCTCAAATTAATTTTGCAAAAGACTATTAATAGGTCTAGAAAGAATTGGTCCAAGAAACTTGATGATGCGTTATGGGCCTATAGAACTGCATATAAGAATCCTATGGGTATGTCTCCGTATAAAATGGTTTATGGAAAAGCATGTCACTTACCTCTCGAATTAGAACATAAGGCATATTGGGCTATTAAAGAGCTCAACTATGATTTCAAACTTGCCGGTGAGAAGAGGTTATTTGATATTAGCTCACTTGATGAATGGAGAACCCAAGCCTATGAAAATGCCAAGTTATTTAAAGAAAAAGTTAAAAGATGGCATGACAAAAGAATACAAAAGCGTGAGTTTAATGTAGGTGATTATGTATTACTATACAACTCTCGTTTAAGATTTTTTGCAGGAAAACTTCTCTCCAAATGGGAAGGTCCTTACGTTATCGAGGAGGTCTATCGTTCTGGTGCCATAAAAATCAACAACTTTGCAGGCACAATTCCGAAGGTGGTGAACGGTCAAAGAATCAAACACTATATCTCAGGTAATCCTATAAATGTTGAAACTAATGTTATTGAAACCGTAACCCCGGAGGAATACATAAGGGACACTTTCGAGAATGTTCCAGACCTCGAAAAGGAATAGGTATGTGGTACGGTAAGTAAACCGACTCCAAAACAAATTTTTAAGGCAATATTTCTCCGTTTTGGAATATTTAGAAAAATAGAAAAATAAGTAGCAGTCCGGGGAGGACACGAGGCCTCCACGAGGGTGGAGGGCGCACCCTACCCCCTAGGCACGCCCCCCTACCTCGTGAGCACCTCGTGTGCCCTCCGGACTCTGTTTTCTTGCACGATATGTATTTTGGTCGGTAAAAATTCATTATATATTCTCCCGAAGGTTTTGACTCCCGTATCACGCAAATATCCTCTGTTTTCGTTTCGAGCTATTTCCGTTGCATATTTGAGGATTCCGGAGACTTGATCATCCTTCTATGAGGGTGAGCCTATGCCATGGAAGGTGGACGACAAGCTTCCATCATCAACAACACCTCCACCGCCAACAACAAAGAAGGAGATATAACCACATGGGTATGGGCACTCCCCTTGTCAACTGCCAAGCTTGGGGGAGGTGCCCCGGTATCGTATCACCATCACAACTTCTACATTTACCGTTTTTCTTAGTTCGATCCTATTAGTAGTATCTTGATTTAGTAGAATAAAGTCATGGCATGATCTAGTTTTGAGCTTTGCTTTATGATCTTTCTTTGTAATCGAGTCCGTGAGCTATATAATAAAGATTAGTGTTGAGTCAAGGGTTTGATTACTTTGCCATGATCTTGGGTGAATAAAGAAAAGAATAAAAAGAAACAAAGTGTTCATATTGGTCTTATTGAAAGTAATGACTTCACATAGAAAGGGTATGATGATTAAAAGTTGTTGGGAGTTGGCAAATATAGCTTTGGTCATCGTTGCAATTAATAGGAAGTAATAAGGAGAGAGAGGTTTCACATATAGATATATTATCATTGACATCTTTTATGATTGGGAGCACTCATTAAAATATGACATGCTAAAGAGTTGATGTTAGACAAGGAAGACAACATAATGAGTTATGTTTTCATACATCTGAGATAAAGTATGTTGTCATGGTTCCTCTAACATGTGGAGCTTGCCTTTCCCCCTCATGCTAGCCAAATTCTCAGCACCAAGTAGAGATACTACTTGTGCTTCCAAATACCCTTAAACCAGTTTAGCCATGAGAGTCCACCATATCTACCTATGGATTGAGTAAGATCCTTCAAGTAAGTTGTCATCGGTGCAAGCAATAAAAATTGCTCTTTAAATATGCATGACTTATTAGTGCAGAGAAATAAGCTTTCTATGAACTTGTTGTGGACGCAATAAAAGCAACGGACTGCATAATAAAGGTTCACATACAAGGGGCAATATAAAGTGACGTTCTTTTGCATTAAGATTTTGTGCATCCAACCATAAAAGCGCATGGCAACCTCTGCTTCCCTCTACGAAGGGCCTGTCTTTTATTATTATCCTCTACTTTAAGCAAGAGTCACGGTGATTTTCACCTTTCCTTTTTCATTTTATCCTTTGGCAAGCTCAGCATGTTGGAAAGAACATGATATATATATATCTAATTGGATGTGGGGGAGCATGAATTATTATTGTTGACATTACCCTTGAGGTAAAAGGTTGTGGGGCAAAACTCCAAGCCCCTATCTTTCTCTGTGTCCGGTTAAAACTCCGTAACCATAAGTATTGCGTGAGTGTTAGCAATTATGAAGGACGAAGTGATAGTTGAGTATGTGGACTTGCTTTTAAGCTCTGACATAGACTCTTTCCGATGTTATGATAAATTGCAATTGCTTCAATGACTGAGGGTATAATTTGTTGGTGCTCAATAAGGTTTATGATTCATACTTTGGCTTTGTGAAAGGATCATCACTTGAACATAAGTAATCATATGACAAATCTATATATGTTGCTGTTATGAAAATAATCATGATGCCTTCATGTCTGTATTTTATTTTTATCGATGCCTCTACTTCTAAACATGAGGACATATTTATTGTTATCGGCTTTTCGCTTGAGGACAAGCGAGGTCTAAGCTTGGGGGAGTTGGTACATTCATTTTGCATCATGCTTTTATATCGATATTTATCGGATTATGGGCTGTTATTTCACGATATGTCACAATACTTATGGCTATCCTCTCTTATTTTACAAGGTTTACCATGAAGAGGGGGAATGCCGGCAGCTGGAATTCTGGCTGGAAAAGCAGTAAATATTGGAGACCTATTCTGCGTAACTCCAAAAGTCCTGAAACTCCACAGAATATCTTAAAATAAATAAAGAAAAATCGTCGCCAAAGATGAAGGCCAGGGGGCCCACACCCTGCTCACGAGGGTGGGGGGCGCGCCCATCCCCCCTGGGCAAGCCCCCCTACCTCGTGGGCCCCCTGGTGGCTCTCCGACGCCCATCTTCTCCTATATGAAGTCTTTCGATGAGAAAAAAATCAGAAGCAACCTTTCGGGACGAGACTCCGCCGCCACGAGGCGGAACCTTGGCGGAACCAATCTAGGGCTCCAGTAGAGCTATTCTGTCGGCGACAGTTCCCTCCGAGGGGGGGGGGAAATCATCATCATCATCATCACCAATGCTCCTCTCATCGGGAGAGGGAAATCTCCATCAACATCTTCACCAGCACCATCTCATCTCCAAACCCTTGTTCATCTCTTGTATCCAATTCTTATCTCCAAGCCCGGGATTGGTGCTAGTAGGTTGCTAGTAGTGTTGATTACTCCTTGTAGTTGATACTAGTTGGTTTACTTGGTGGAAGATCATATGTTCAGATCCTTTATGCATATTATTACCCCTCTGATTATGAACATGAATATGCTTTGTGAGTAGTTACATTTGTTCCTGAGGACAAGGGAGAAGTCTTGCTATTAGTAGTCATGTGAATTTGGTATTCGTTCGATATTTTGATAAGATGTATGTTGTCTAACCTCTAGTGGCGTTATGTGAATGTAGACTACATAACACTTCACCATTATTTGGGCCTAGAGGAAGGCATTGGGAAGTAGTAAGTAGATGATGGGTTGCTAGAGTGACAGAAGCTTAAACCCTAGTTTATGCGTTGCTTCGTAAGGGGCTGATTTGGATCCATATGTTTCATGCTATGGTTAGGTTTACCTTTATACTTTTGTTGTAGTTGCGTGTAGCGACCCGACCTCAGACGGTCAAGTCTCTGTGCTCAGTGTCATCCCTGGATCAGTAATGCTGACACCACACAGTACTTGGAGGATTTATAATAGAGTAGCAATCACACACTTATTACATCGAATGTCTCAAAAGAGAACTTATTGAAATAAATATGGATTAAGGCCATCTAAAACGATAACAGCGGAAGGCTTGGAAGATAAGCGAGTCCATCAACTCCAACGGCATCACTGAGTATAGAACCACGACCTAAAAGCACCTTACTCGTCGTCTGAAAAGTCTGCAACATGAAACGTTGCAGCCCGAAAACGGGTCAGCACATGGAATATGCTGGCAATGTAACACATGGAGAATAACAATGGAGACAGGCTATACTACATGCAATTTGGCTGGTGGTAAAGCTCTATGGTTATAGTTTTGCATAAAGCCAATTTTTCCCTACTGCAAAGGAATAAATTCATTTAACTATCATGGTGGTTGTTAAACATTGAGAATGGTTGACAGCATCCTCAATCCCAATTAAAAAGTACTCATTAAAATCCCAACAATATTAATTACAGTAACATGATGAAATTCACATGATAATCAAGTACTAGATACTCAAGATGTCCATAACCGGGGACACGGCTAATCATTATTAGTTTGTACACTCTGCAGAGGTTTGCGCACTTTTCCCCACATGACTCGATCGCCTCCGCTTGGTTTCCCGCACTACATGGTGTTTGAGAAACGGATGACCAAGACATAGTCTTTCAGAAGCACTAGCACCTTAGATGAGGGGTAGACCGTACCAACCTACATCCCCTACATCTGCTAGTCCACCCCGTAAGAGTTCGCACAACTTAGTCAACTATGCTAGAGCCCGTAATAGCATGTGGCTGCACACGTAAGTTTCTAGTTTGAAATAATCTCATGATCCCTTTGAGCCTGGGTGGCGGTCCGAAGAAAATCAGGCAAGTCCTGCTAGAAAACAGGTGCCTCAATCCACCTAGATGTGTGTTTAAGTTTCCACCTTAAATAAACCATTAATTAACAATCTCACATCTGTCATGGATATTCACTCACCCAATCCACGTCTACTAGCATAGCATGGCATAATAAGCAAACGTAGAAGTAACTCCCAAAGGTTTGATAATAAAACAGGTAATAGGTACTACCTCATCTACTTCCCATCCCACAATTTATTTAGATCCTAATCATGCAATTTTTGAGGATAGATCTAATGCATAAAAACTGGGTAGTAGAAAGGTATGATCAAGTGTTACTTGCCTTGCTGATGATCCGCGAGACCTAGAGACTCGAAGTAACAGGCGGCGCACTCCGGGTATTCTATCAAAGACAAACAAACAAGCATACAATAAATACTCCTCTAATGCACAGGTAAAACTCGAATAAAAGATCCAACCAGAATGTTCAACTTAAGAACTCCGGTTTGCAAAAAGAACCAAATCAAACAAAGCAACGAAAGTCAAACGGCGAAAGAAAACAGCTTCGTTTTACTAATCTGGATCTAAGTCAAATTTTACAGAGGCAAAAACTTGTTTAAGTTGATTATTCGGAGAGAGGATTTCGAGACGAAACTCCAGGCGCTTGAATCGCCTGATTCCGATAAACGAGCAAAAAGTTATACTAGAACGAAAATCGGATCAGAAATCACGATCAGAAAATAACCGCGAAAAAAATCCGAGAAAAAGAAAAATGACGAACGGATTAACGAACGAACGTTCGTTAATTAACCTAAACCGAAAAAAAACTGAAAACTAAAATAAAACGAATCTAAAAAAACCGAAAAAAACCGTAAAGAAAAACCGCCCGGTTTTTAAGAAAACCGGCGGCACGCGGTTCGAGGCGGCGGCGAACCTCGGCGGCGGCGGCGACGAAGTCCGGCGGGGCTCCAGTGGGTCCGGCGATGGCGGGCGGCGGCGCTGGCGGCGGCGGCGGGCGCTGGCGGCGGCGGCGGCGGCTGGCTAGGGTTAGGGTTTGCGGTTGGGCCGGGGCGGTGGGTTGGGCTGGCGGCGGGGCGATTCTGGCGGGCTGGGGCGGGGTCCCGGCGCTATTTATATAGCGCCCCCGAACGGAGTCCCGCTCGGGTACGGCCCGGAGTCGGTGCGCGTTTTTTTTAAAACATTACGCTCGGTAGAAAAATAAAAAGAAATACTAAACGGACTCCGAAAATCCCGAAATAAATTTTCCTCGGCTTCTAAAATCAAGCCGGACTAGATGAACATTTATTTGGGGCCTAAATGCCATTTTGGAAAACGCACATTTTTCCTAAATTCAAATAAAAGGCGAAAAACTCCAAAATAAATCTTAATTGATTTTTTTATTAAATCTTCATTATTTCTTTATTTTGGGAAAGTCATTTTATTCCCTCTCTGAATCTTTGGTAGTAGAAATAATTGAAGATAAAATAAACAAAATCAATGATCCTAATTTCAAAATTTGAGAAAAACCCCAAATATGAAAATAACGAAATCCCCAACTCTCTCCGAGGGTCCTTGAGTTGCGTAGAATTTCTAGGATCGAGCCAAAGATGCAACAAAAATATGATATGCATGATGATCTATGTATAACATTCCAAATTGAAAATTTGGGATGTTACAAACCTACCCCCCTTAAGATGAATCTCGCCCTCGAGATTCGGGTTGGCTAGAAAATAGGTGAGGGTGGTCCTTGAGCAGATCTTCCTCTCGCTCCCAGGTGGCTTCCTCCTCGGTATGGTGGCTTCACTGAACTTTGCAAAACTTGATAACCTTACTGCGGGTAACTCGACTGGCATAATCCAGAATTCTAACTGGTTTCTCCGCATAAGTCAAATCATCCTTCAACTCAATTGCTTCCAATGGCACTCTATCTCTCAGTGGAATATCGGCTATCTCTGTGTGACACTTCTTCAACTATGAAACATGGAACACATCGTGAACTCCTGACAATCCCTCAGGTAATTCCAACTTGTAGGCTACTTCTCCCATGCGTTCCAAAACCTTGTATGGCCCCACAAAACGTGGTGCTAACTTGCCTTTAACTCCAAAGCGCTTAACTCCTCGTAGTGGAGATACTCGAAGATAAACTCTGTCTCCGACTTCATATTCTATCTCCTTGCGTTTCGAATCTGCATAGCTCTTCTGCCTTGACTGAGCTACCTTGAGCCTATCATGAATCAACTTTACTTTCTATTCAGACTCCTTAATCAAATCCGGTCCAAACAATTGGCGGTCTCCAACCTCATCCCACAACAACGGGGTTCTGCACCTCCTTCTGTACAAGGCTTCAAAAGGGGCCATCTTCAAACTGGATTGATAACTGTTGTTGTAAGAAAACTCCACGTATGGCAAGTTGTCATCCCAACTTGATCCATAATCCAAAACACAAGCTCTAAGCATATCCTCCAAAATCTGATTGACTCTCTCGGTCTGTCCATCTGTCTGCGGATGGAAAGCTGTGCTAAACTCCAGTCTGGTTCCCAATGTTTCGTGCAATTGCTTCCAGAACTTCGAGGTGAATTGGGTTCCTCTATCTGATACGATACTCCTCGGAACTCCATGCAAACATACAATCCTTGTCATGTATATCTTAGCCAGTTTGGCACCGTTGTAGGCAGTCTTTACTGGAATGAAATGAGCTACCTTCGTTAAACAATCGACTACAACCCAAATTGAGTCATAGCCTGAACGAGTCCTGGGCAATCCCGTGATGAAATCCATGCCTAGTTTGTCCCACTTCCATTCGGGTATAGGCAATGGCTGCAACAATCCAGCTGGCTTTTGATGTTCTGCCTTCACCCTCTGACATACATCACAAACTGCTACATACTCTGCGATATCCTTCTTCATTCCGGTCCACCAGAATGTTTCCTTCAAATCCAAATACATCTTTGTGTTCCCGGGGTGAATCGAATATGGCGAATCATGTGCCTCTTGCAGAATCAATTTCTTGATCTCCGGGTTATTGGGCACATAAACACGGTCCTCAAATCGTAGGGTATCGTACTCATCCTCACGAAATCCCTTAGCCTTTCCTTCGTTCATTTTCCCCTTTATAGAGGCAACTTCCTTATCTGCCTTTTGAGCTTCTCTGATTTTGTCCATCAACGTAGACTGAATCTCCAATGCTGCTACATAGCCTCTCGAAACTATTTCCAAACATAGCTCTCGAAGGTCCTCGGCTAACTCCTTGGGTATTCCTCCCATCATTAGTGTATTGATGTGGCTCTTACGGCTCAACGCGTCTGCTACAACGTTAGCCTTCCCGGGGTGATAATGCAATCTCATATCATAATCCTTAATAAGCTCCAACCATCTCCTCTGCCTGAGATTTAACTCCTTCTGCGTGAAGATGTACTTCAAACTCTTGTGATCCGTGTACACCTCACAATGATTTCCAATGAGAAAATGTCTCCACGTTTTCAGTGCGCGCACTACGGCTGCTAACTCCAAATCATGAGTAGCATAATTCAACTCATGAGGCTTAAGCTATCGTGAAGCATACGAAACAAATCTTCCCTCCTGCATAAGCACTGCTCCAAGTCCTCGACGTGAAGCGTCGCAATACACTTCATAATCCTTAGTCTGGTCTGGCAAAATTAATACTGGTGAGGTAACCAAACGTTTCTTCAACTCCTGGAAACTAGCCTCACACTCTTCAGTCCAAATGAACTTAGTATCCTTTTTCAATAACTCTGTCATAGGCTTGGCAATCTTCGAGAAATTTTCAATGAATCTCCGGTAGTATCCTGCGAGTCCAAGGAAACTCCTGATCTCTCCAACTGTTGTTGGTGCTTCCCAGTTTGTCACAGTGACAACTTTAGTGGGGTCTACGGCAATACCTTCTCCGGTTATAACATGTCCAAGAAATCCAACTTCCTTCAACCAAAACTCACACTTGCTGAACTTGGCGTATAGCTGATGTTCTCTGAGCTTCTCGAGTACCAAACGGAAGTGTTCCTTATGTTCCTCTTCATTCTTCGAAAAAATCAAAATATCATCAATGAACACCACGACGAACTTATCCAAAAACTCCATAAACACCTTGTTCATCATGTTCATAAAATAGGTTGGGGCGTTAGTCAGACCAAATGACATAACGGTATACTCATACAGCCCATACCCGGTGGTAAAAGCCGTCTTCGGTATATCTTGCTCTCGAATCTTCAACTGATGGTACCCTGATCGCAAATCGATCTTGGAAAACACCTTAGCTCCTTGCAACCGATCAAACAGATCATTGATCATTGGTAGTGGGTACTTGTTCTTGATTGTTACTTCATTCAACCCACGATAATCAACAACCATTCTTAACGATCCATCCTTCTTCTCCACTAGAAGTACTGGCGATCCCCAAGGTGAAGAACTTGGGCGAATAAAACCTTTATCCAACAACTCCTTGATCTGCTTCTTAATTTCCTCCAAATCTTGGGCTGGCATCCTGTACGGTCTCTTGGATATAGGTCCAGTGCCTGGCAGTAGCTCAATTAAGAACTCAATGTCTCTATCCGGTGGCATGCCCAGCAACTTTTATGGAAATACATCGGGAAAATCCCTTACCACTGGTACTTCCTCCTGCACAACTCCTGATAAGGAATTTACATGTGCTCTTCTTGGCTCATGCCGTGATACATACTTGATCCTTCTTCCTTCAGGGGTGGTAAGTAAAATTGACTTACTAACGCAATCAATGTTCCCTCCATACTTTGATAACCAATCCATGCCTAATATCACATCCAAACCTTGCGATTCCAGAACTATTAGGTCCGAGGGAAATACATGGTGTCCAATCCTTAATGGCAGTCGATCACACCATTTACCAGCCGTATACTCTGCTCCGGGTGAGGTTACTATCATGGGTGACCTAAGTGCTTGGGTTGGCAATTTATATTTATCCACAAATCCCCTTGATATGTATGAATGCGATGCACCATTATCGAAAAGAACAACTGCAGTAAATGTCTTAACCAAAAACTGACCTATTACTGCATCTGGCTGAGCTTCAACCTCCTCCACGGTAACGTGGTTCACTTGCCCCCTGTTGAAAGGGTTCCACTTCTTTCCTGATCTTCCATTGCCATTTCCATTTTGAGCTTCTGGGCAATCATTTGCATAATGCCCCGTCTTACGGCACTTATAACAAGTGATATGACTCAGGTCTGCCTTGGATGGTGTTGACGGGTTGGTGCGGCTTTGTCCATTGCTTCCTCCATTCCCGTTTCCATTCTTTGCACCATTATGATTGTGCGAGCTACCTCCTCCATGAGTATGCTGAAAATGTCCCCCTGACTTTGGAGTAAAATGTGGCTTCTGCTGAGCTCCAGAATTGTACTTCCCTTGTGCATACTTCCTCTTACGATTGTCAATCTGCTGCTGCTTCCCCTCAATCATAAGAGCGCGATCTACTAACTCCTGGTAGTTATTGAAAGTGGCTACCATCAATTGCATGCTCAGCTCATCATTCAGTCCTTCTAGAAACTTCTCCTGCTTAGCTGCATCCGTAGCAACGTCATCTGGAGCATAACGTGCTAGCTTACTAAAATCATCCACATACTGGCCAACTGTCCGTCCTCCTTGGTGTAAGTTGCGAAACTCACGCTTCTTCATGGCCATAGCTCCTGCTGAAACATGGGTAGTGCGAAAAGCTTGCTGAAACTGATTCCATGTGACAGTGTCTACAGGGTAAGTGGCTGTAAAATTCTCCCACCATGCTGCTGCGGGTCCTTCAAGCTGATGTGTAGCAAACTTCACCCTTTCTCCATCTGTACATCCTGCAGTGGTCAACTCCCTCCCTATCTTACGGAGCCAATCATCTGCTACTATCGGCTCGGTGCTATTGGAAAACACCGGCGGATTCAGCCTTAAGAAACGGGTCAAATGGTCAACAGGTGGTGTTGGTGGTGGGTTGTTGTTGTTGTTGTTGTTGCCTTGGTTCTGTACCAATGTTTGAATCAAGGTATTCTGCTGCTGAATCAACTGAGTGATCTCTAGCGGGAAAACAAATCCGGGGTCAAGTCTCGGAGGCATCTGAGGGTTTAAAGGGGAGAGTTTAGAATAGAATGAGGTCTAGTGGGATAACACTACCCATATGCACATGTGACAAAACACACAATATCATTCCAAACAATTCAAACAAGGGCATACAACGGTCTAACTATCATTACAAAAGTGCTTGGACTAAAACTAGTTAAATGGTGGAAAATTCTACTACTGTTATGGTGGTCAACTAGAAAAACTGCTCCGATGAAGATTCCATGATATCTGATCCAGCTTTATCAACATAGTCATCATCGCTGTCGTCGGAATCCGAGTCGGTGTCGTCGATGATGATATGATTATCTGGACAAGTAGGTTCATCCTCTTCTCCTCTGGGTGCTGAACCTCCCATGAATACTCCAATCTTCTCCTTAAGGTCACCATTCTGTCTTACTAGAGCGACGATTTCTTCCATATAGTCCTTAGGTGTAGCCTTGAGTTTTGTTTCTAGCTCCTTGATCCTGGTCATAGCCTTCTGTAGTTCCTCCATATATGCGCACATCTGATTCTCCTGGCGTCGGATGTGTTGGTTTAACTCCTGAATATAAGCTGCGATTGATCTATCCCTCCTGGTGGCGATCATCTCCCGATGCTCATCTCGGCGCCCACAAATCTGGTAGATAGTATTCTTGAGGTCGTTGTAGTAAACTTCTCCAATTCGTCCCATGGCGATGTGAGCTGCCATGCTCTTTCCTAGTCTCCATGTTGGCACATCAAAGGTAAACTCTATTGGCTCTGTGATTGGTGCAAATGTCCTTCCTGGAATGTAGACTTGAATCCTCCAGCGCTCCTCTTTAGGTAAAGTGGTGTTGAAAGTTCCAGTGAAGCTTGGTACTCCTATGTTCAAGTATCTAGCGGCTTCCTTCAAGTGACATCCAAAAGGTGAATTCTCATCTGGTTGCGCGAACTTGATCCTTGCATCCGCCATCCTAAGGAATAGAAAAGATGAGGAATCAGAAATGGGAAGAAAGAGTAGTGATCTAGGGCTTAAGCTTAGTGGCCGTGTCCTACAGTCAGCGTGTGCTCTGATACCACCTTGTAGCGACCCGACCTCAGACGGTCAAGTCTCTGTGCTCAGTGTCATCCCTGGATCAGTAATGCTGACACCACACAGTACTTGGAGGATTTATAATAGAGTAGCAATCACACACTTATTACATCGAAAGTCTCAAAAGAGAACTTATTGAAATAAATATGGCTTAAGGCCATCTAAAACGATAACAGCGGAAGGCTTGGAAGATAAGCGAGTCCATCAACTCCAACGGCATCACTGAGTATAGAACCACGACCTAAAAGCACCTTACTCGTCGTCTGAAAAGTCTGCAACATGAAACGTTGCAGCCCGAAAACGGGTCAGCACATGGAATATGCTGGCAATGTAACACATGGAGAATAACAATGGAGATAGGCTATACTACATGCAATTTGGCTGGTGGTAAAGCTCTATGGTTACAGTTTTGCATAAAGCCAATTTTTCCCTACTGCAAAGGAATAAATTTATTTAACTATCATGGTGCTTGTTAAACATTGAGAATGGTTGACAACATCCTCAATCCCAATTAAAAAGTACTCATTAAAATCCCAACAATATTAATTACAGTAACATGATGAAATTCACATGATAATCAAGTACTAGATACTCAAGATGTCCATAACCGGGGACACGGCTAATCATGATTAGTTTGTACACTCTGCAAAGGTTTGCACACTTTTCCCCACATGACTCGATCGCCTCTGCTTGGTTTCCCGCACTACATGGTGTTTGAGAAACGGATGACCGTGACATAGTCTTTCAGAAGCACTAGCACCTTACATGAGGGGTAGACCGTACCAACCTACATTCCCTACATCTGCTAGTCCACCCCGTAAGAGTTCGCACAACTTAGTCAACTATGCTAGAGCCCATAATAGCATGTGGCTGCACACGTAAGTTTCTAGTTTGAAATAATCTCATGATCCCTTTGAGCCTGGGTGGCAGTCCGAAGAAAAACAGGCAAGTCCTGCTAGAAAACAGGTGCCTCAATCCACCTAGATGTGTGTTTAAGTTGCCACCTTAAATAAACCATTAATTAACAATCTCACATCTGTCATGGATATTCACTCACCCAATCCACGTCTACTAGCATAGCATGGCATAATAAGCAAACGTAGAAGTAACTCCCAAAGGTTTGATAATAAAACAGGTAATAGGTACTACCTCATCTACTTCCCATCCCACAATTTATTTAGATCCTAATCATGCAATGTTTGAGGATAGATCTAATGCATAAAAAGTGGGTAGTAGAAAGGTATGATCAAGTGTTACTTGCCTTGCTGATGATCCGCGAGACCTAGAGACTCGAAGTAACAGGCGGCGCACTCCGGGTATTCTATCGCAGACAAACAAACAAGCATACAATAAATACTCCTCTAATGCACAGGTAAAACTCGAACAAAAGATCCAACCAGAATGTTCAACTTAAGAACTCCGGTTTGCAAAAAGAACCAAATCAAACAAAGCAACGAAAGTCAAACGGCGAAAGAAAACAGCTTCGTTTTACTAATCTGGATCTAAGTCAAATTTTACAGAGGCAAAAACTTGTTTAAGTTGCTTATTCGGAAAGAGGGTTTCGAGACGAAACTCCAGGCGCTTGAATCGCCTGATTCCGATAAACGAGCGAAAAGTTATACTAGAACGAAAATCGGATCAAAAATCACGATCAGAAAATAACCGCGAAAAAATCCGAGAAAAAGAAAAACGACGAACGGATTAACGAGCGAACGTTCGTTAATTAACCTAAACCAAAAAAAAAACTGAAAACTAAAATAAAACGAATCTAAAAAAACGAAAAAAAATCGTAAACAAAAACCGCCCGGTTTTTAAGAAAACCGGCGGCACGCGATTCGAGGCGGCGGCGAACCTCGGCGGCGGCGGCGACGAAGTCCGGCGGGGCTCCGGCGGGTCCGGCGACGGTGGGCGGCGGCGCT
>NC_041385.1:344115504-344242423 GCF_002162155.2 Triticum dicoccoides
GGGCGGCGGCGGCGGCTGGCTAGGGTTAGGGTTTGCGGGTGGGCCGGGGCGGCGGGTTGGGCTGGCGGCGGGGCGATTCTGGCGGGCTGGGGCGGGGTCCCGGCGCTATTTATATAGCGCCCCCAAGCGGAGTCCCGCTCGGGTACGGCACGGAGTCGGTGCGCGTTTTTTTTAAACATTACGCTTGGTAGAAAAATAAAAAGAAATACTAAACGGACTCCAAAAATCCCGAAATAAATTTTCCTCGGCTTCTAAAATGAAGCCGGACTAGATGAACATTTATTTGGGGCCTAAATGCAATTTTGAAAAACACACATTTTTCCTAAATTCAAATAAAAGGCGAAAAACTCCAAAATAAATCTTAATTGATTTTTTTGTTAAATCTTCATTATTTCTTTATTTTGGGAAAGTCATTTTATTCCCTCTCTGAATCTTTGGTAGTAGAATTAATTGAAGATAAAATAAACAAAATCAATGATCCTAATTTCAAAATTTGAGAAAAACCCCAAATATGAAAATAACGAAATCCCCAACTCTCTCCGAGGGTCCTTGAGTTGCGTAGAATTTCTAGGATCGAGCCAAAGATGCAACAAAATATGATATGCATGATGATCTATGTATAACATTCCAAATTGAAATTTTGGGATGTTACATTGCGGATGCTTGCAATAGAAGTTAATCATAAGTGGGATGCGTGTTCAAGTAAGAACAACACCCAAGCACCGGTCCACCCACATATCAAATTATCAAAGTACCGAACGTGAATCATATGAGCGTGATGAAACCTAGCTTGACAATATTCCCAAGTGTCCTCGGGAGCGTTTTTCCTATTATAAGAGTTTGTTCCGGCTTGTCCTTTGCTACAAAAAGGATTGGGCCACCTTGCTGCACCTTATTTACTTTTGTTACTTGTTGTTTGTTACAATTTACCTTATCACAAAACTATCTGTTACCACTTATTTCAGTACTTGCACAGAATACCTTGCTGAAAACCGCTTATCATTTCCTTCTGCTCCTCGTTGGGTTCGATACTCTTACTTATCGAAAGGACTACGGTAGATCCCCTATACTTGTGGGTCAGATGCACCGGCATGTGAACGAGGATGAAGATGATCAAGTTTTGTGATGAGGATTAGAGCCCCGCTCTCGTTGTCTCCAAAGTCTTGACTCTTCAACATCAACAAGAAGAAGACCAAAGATGCCACATCTTCCACACAAAGGCCGGCATCAATGGAAGGTCCGTCAAGGTCATCATCGATGGAGGTAGTTGTCACAACTTGGCAAGTGAAGAATTATGCTCCAAGCTACAATTGGTCAAGATGAAGCACCCGCACCCCTACAAATTCCATTGGCTAAGTGATTCCGGCACTATACGAACGGAGCATACGGTCCAAGTCTCCTTCAAGATTGGCGTATATGAGGACACTTTGGAGTGTGATATCATCCCGATGTCCATTTGCCACCTCCTTCTTGGTCGACCATGTTAATTCGACCGCCGCGTCATCCACATTGGGTGTACCAATCATTATAGCTTCAAGATGAAAGGGAGGGAGTATGTGGTAATACCTATGTCTTCTAGTCAAGTGATAGCCGACAAGCAAGCCACCCATCGTGGAGAGAAGAGTGAGAAAGTGATCCACCAAAAAGAGAGTGAGAGCCACAAGCCAAACCAGAGTGCCTCCACGATGAGCGACAAGAAAAACATAGTCATGTTGGCCACCAAAAGTGAGATGAGAGAAGTGTGTGAGAACCCATCGAGTGTTGTACACTTTGTCCTTGTGTGCAAGGATGGAGAACCAAAAACTAACAACTCTCACGATCTACCTTTAGTGTTACCTTCTCTTTTGCAGGAATTCCAAGATGTTTTCCCCGATGAGATACCTCCGGGACTACCTCCTCTACGAAGCATTGAGCACCAAATCGACCTCATCCCCGGAGCACCTCTATCAAACAAAGCTCCATACCGTGTCAACCGTGAAGAAACTAAGGATATCCAACGGCAAGTACAACAACTAATCGACAACGAACATGTACGTGAAAGCTTAAGCCCTTGTGCCCAAGCAAGGTGGTAGTTTTCTCATGTGCTTCGATTGTAGACCCATCAATGCTATTACCGTTTGTTATAGGCATCCCATTCCTCGCCTAGATGATATGCTTGATGAAGTTAGCGGTGCCACAATTTTCTCAAAAATTGATCTTAAAAGTGGCTATTATCAAATCCGCATACAAGAAGGTGATGAATGGAAAAACGCTTTCATAACCAAATATGGCTTGTACGAGGGGTTGGTTATGCCTATGGGTTTATCGGAAGCTCCCAGTACTATCATGCGTCTTATGCATTTTGTACTTCGTCCTTATATTGGAGTGTTTGTTGTGGTTTACTTTGATGAGATTCTTGTTTTTAGCAAATCCATGAAAGAGCATCTAAAGCATGTTAGGGCTGTTTTGCAAACTCTTCGCAAGGAACGTCTTTATGCCAACATGAAAAAGTGCACGTTTGGTGTTGACAAGCTTGTTTTCTTGGGTTTCATTGTCTCTTCTAAGGGTGTCCATGTTGATGAATCTAAAATTGAGGCAATTAAAACTTGGCCCCAACGCACCAATTTGCAACAAGTGCAGTAGCTTTCTTGGCCTTGCGGGTTTTATCGTCGCTTTGTGAAAGATTTTAGCACTATTGCCGCTCCTTTGCATGCCTTGAGTAAGAAGAATGCTCCTTTTGTTTGGGGATCTTTGCAATCTACCATTTTTTATGAGCTCAAGTCTTTGCTTACTCATGCTCCGATTCTTGCTTTCCCTAACTTTGACAAAACTTTTGAGGTTCATTGTGATGCAAGTGGTACCGGAATTGGTGGAGTTTTGATGCAAGAAAAATGAGCCATTGCATACTTTCGTGAAAAACTCTCCGGTGCTCAACTTAACTATCCCATCTATGACAAAGAATTGTATGCTTTAGTATGTGTGCTACATGTTTGGGAACATTATCTTAGACCTCATGAGTTTGTCATCCATACCGATCATGAAACGCTTAAGTACTTCAAAGGTCAAACTAAATTGAACAAGCGTCATGCCAAATGGAGTGAATTTATTGAATCTTGCCCCTGTGTGATCAAGTACATTAAGGGTAAGGAAAATGTAGTTGCGGATTCACTTTCCCGCATATGCACGCTTGTCACTAAACTTGAGTTGAATGTTATTGGCTTTGAGCACATAAAAGACTTGTATGTGAATGATCCTTCCTTTGCTACCCCTTATGCTAAGTGTTTGACGCATACATCTTGGGAACGATATTACATCAAGGATGATTATCTTATGAGAGCTAACAAACTTTGCATTCCTGAGTATTCTCTTCGTTTGCTACTTTTGCAAGAGGCTCATGGAGGTGGACTCATGGGACACTTTGGACGTGACAAGACATTCTCCATGCTCTCCAAAAACTACTTTTAGCCCAAGATGTTCCGCGACGTCTCATGTTTCACCAACCGATGCTCTACATGTCACAAAGCTAAGTCTAAAGCTCAATCCCATGGTCTTTACATGTGATGCGGAGCATCCCACGATCATCCCCATGGACGTATCTACATCTCCCACTACACCACTTGGACCCATGACAAGAGCTTGAGCAAAGGTTATCGAAGATAAGGTGAACTCGCTCCTCTCCGACTCCCCCTCCCTACTCACGAGACATGGCTACTACCTAATACAGAGACTATGTGTGATCAGGTTCTTGGAAGGGAGCCACGGAACAACTATATTCAATGGCCAAGAAGGCGAGGGCACCAAGCGTGAAGGACAAGAAGAAGAGCTTCTTTGGAAGCTACAGGCCCCGGACGACCGGCCCAGCCCGGACGTCCGACCCCTGGAGGTCGCTATAGCCAATAGAAGAGAGGTAGGCCAGAGCTACAGGCTCCGGACGATCGGACCAACCCGGACGTCCGACCACTCCCAGGCCCCGGATGACCGAGCCCTTCCAAATGTCCGGCCCTTCCCCAACAGACCAGAATTATGGAAACCCGAAGAAGTCCGGACGACCGTGCCAGCGACCACAGAACAGAATCTACGGACATCCGAAGAACCCCAGATGTCCGAGACCCCACGAGCCTCCGGACGACCGGCACCCCACGGACGTCCGGACCCTGGCTGCGTCCAGCTGCGGGTTGATGCCCTTGTACCCCTTCACTTCGCCCCTCATTTGCACTATGGCTATAAATAGACCTCTCCCACCTCCTAGCTAGGGTAGCGTTGATTTAGCTCATTTGTGAGCTAGAGCCTTGCTCATCCATCCGGATCTACTCCTCGTGAGGGACCGACACCTCCATTCGGAGAAGATCCACCTGGATTGAAGACCTCCATCCAGAGAATACCATCATCAAGACCTCCTCACGGAGAATAACTGGTTACCCTTTGTATCGCCCTTTGTTGGACTTGGATCTTGTATCTCTACTTGTGTTTCGATGATCTAGCGTATGTGTGATCATATTCTCGTTGGTTGAGTGTTTTCCTCTTGTGTTTCCCTGTGATTTCTGTCGTTCCCCTCCTCATGTTCTTCGTGTTCCTCGTAGGGATCCTCTCCAAACGTGAAAGATCGGCCCCTAGGGTTCTGCCCTACATCATCTTGGTATCATGAGCCACATTGATCATGTTTTTGGAGCCCCTACCCCGTGTTTTCTAGCTTGATTTTGTTGTTTTCGTCCTAAATCCGAAAATCCCCACCAAAAATAGCCCCAATTTTTTTTGTTATTTGTTGGTGAGTTGAAATTTTGTTGGATTTGATCCATGGATTTGTGTTGCCACGTGTGGATCTAGCTTTCCCCACCCTCCCCACCCTTTATTATCCACAAATCCGCTCGAATTCGACATCACCACTTCCATCCACCCCGAAATCGTGCAGTTCATCCCGTGCCCAATTTTCGCCTAGGACTCGGACGACCGGACCCACCGGACATCCGACGACCAGACGACCGTGACCACCCGGACGTCCGAGAAAACCCTGATGAAACTGAAATTTCCCAATTCGGCCACCACCACTTCCACATTTTCCACCACATCTTCCAAACCCTCATACAACCATAGCTGCCCACATACACCACCATCATCCATCAATACCTCCCATGACGATTTTGACACGTTTTGTTTTTGAGATTTTGGGTTGTGGTTCCCGTGTCCTATTGTGTTTCGGCTATATAGGTACGGTTCGACATCATCACCACCACCACTCATCTTCGCAAAGGACTCATCATTGCCAAGGACGGTAACCTCGACGACATCTTTGTCATACCTTGCAATTGCATTGATAACCACATGGCCTTACTTTTGCGTGGCTTACACATCAAGACTAGCCATTGAGTATTGCCGACAACGTGACTTGTGCACATTATTGTTCATACTCCATAGCATACATACCATACCATAGTGGTGCATATCTTGGCATCATCTTTTGCGTCACAAGGTTGTCATCGCATACACAATTGCTATCTGGGTTCGTGAAGTTTTGCATGAGAAAAGAGCTCAAAAGTGAAAGAGCCAACAAACCTTTTAAGCAAAGAGGAAAGATAAGTAAAGAGCTTATAAGCAAGAACCATAGCATCATATTACATTAAGATTGTCATATCCGATCATCTTGGATCATATCACCGAAACACCATACATATAGCATATTTGGGATAGAGGTCGTTGCATTTTTGCCTAGTAGGTTGTGAACAAGTTACGTATCCGCCTATTGTGCAATCGTGCTAGCATCTCTCGTGCATTGTGCAACAAGAGCATTTTCGTGGATTCCACATTTTGGCTCATTTTTGGTGTGCACAATCCCACTTATCTATTTGTGTGTGTGTTTCCATTTACCTCTACTTGCTTGGTCTACTTGTTGCATTTGCAAATTTGTGAATCTTTTCCAACATTATAGAATCTCATTCACAATTGCATCAACTTTTGTGCCACCATCCTAACCAAGCTCCACCATAAGCTTTTACTTGTGTAAGTGTGAGAACCGACAAGAATTGGTACCAATTGTGCTATTTCATTGTCTGCATTTGAGTGATATTGATTCATCTCCAACATCGGTTAAGGTACATTTGGTATACATTCTTCTCCTTCTCCCACTCACTTTTTTGCTTGGAATGATGGACAGGCCTAGTACTTCTACGAACCCACTCTACATTGAGCAAGGCGGCGACATGTCATCATTCGTCACCAAGAGGCACCTCTTTGGTGCACAAAGAGCGTTGCATCAAGAGCAACAAGTGATGACCGACCGCATTGACAACCTCGCCACCGACTTGCGACTCTTCGAGCAACGTACAAGGGACTACTTCGACAACAAGCTCGACACTCACAAGCAAGAGAACAATGCAAGGATGGACGAGATTCGTGTCTTGTTGGTGAACCGCCCTCCTTCAACTTCTTCATACTCAAGACAGAGCCGCTCAAGTCGACACTCCGACAACACATTCTCCGGCTCAAGTACACCGACATCAAACACCCTTCGACGAGCCGCGCGTCAAGACCGTCATGCATCCCTCAATCCTCTACACGACAAGCATTCAGAAGAGCAAGTCGACGAGCAAGTACTTCGTCCTCAACCACACAAAGTTGCTTTTGCGCAAGCTCAAGAACGATAACGTCAACGGCGCCAAGAGGAAGAACGTGCACGTCTACATTAAGAGGAACAAGACGCCGAAGCTCAACGTCTTCAACAACAACAACATGAAGCACAAGCACTTGAGGCGCAACGTGCCCTTCAAGAATCAAGTCGAGCCATCGCCAACCGCAACCGAGATCAACGCAATCAAGAGGAAGCACTTCGAGAAGAAATCCATGAGCGGAACTACCAACCGCGAGTGCAACGTCAAGTTCCTCAAGCTCCTCCTCAACCTCAAGTTCAACATGAGCAACAAGATGATGGACTTCCTCCACGCCAAGAGCAACATGAGGATGATTACCCTCTACGTCAAGGGCGTCATCATCCCCATCGCCAACAACACAAGGAAGAGCAACGCTATGTGATACGGGGCTAACCTGGTGTAGGCCGATCTTTCATGTTTGGAGTGGGAGCCCTTGAAGAACACTAAGAACACGAGGAAGAACGGGGAGAAATCACAAGGGGAAACACTCAAGAACATGTCCAATCACACATCCACTAGAAAATCAGACACACAAGATCCACAAGGTACATGAACAACAAAGGGAAGGATACAAGGTAAGGTTCATCTCCAAGAGGAGGTCTTGATGGTATCCTAGACGGATCTTCCCGTGATGGGGTCTTGATGATATCCCAAAGGATCTTCTCACATGGAGGACTTGAACTCCATGGGAGTGTAGTCTCTCTGTCTCAAGAGTAGAGGTAGGAGCAAAGCTCATCTAAGAATGAGCTATCATATTTGCTAACCCTAACTAGGAGGAGGGGGAGGAGTATATAGTCTTAGCCACGAAGGCGTAATTGGGGAAGGGATATATGGGCCTTTGGCCCAACTCTGCGCGCAGGCAGGCGCCGAATGTCCGGTCTCTCGTGAGACGCCGGATGTCCGGGGCGGTTGGCCGGATGTCTGGCCCGAGCGGGGTGGCCTTCTGTTGGCTCCTATTGTCGATGCAGTATTTCCGGGGGAAGGCCGGATGTCCGGGCCGTTGGGAGGCGCCGGATGTCCGGGGCCGCTGTCAGCTGTCCGGGGCCTATAGCACTTGGGCTATTGGGCTGCTGCTGTCGCTGACATCTCCAGGGGCCAGATGTCCGGGCCAGGGCCGGATGTCCGGGTCCTGGGAGCTATCTCCGTCTTCTTCCGTCGTCGCTTAAAGGCTTCCCTCGCAGATGGTGTAGTTGTTCCTTGGCGCTTGCACTCCTCCTCGTCGACCGTAGTGTTCCGAGAATACCTATGCATGCAAATGAGAGAAGTGACAAGTAGTACAGCATCCTCAAAGGGGTTAAGTGAAGACGTGTAAAGGAGAAGATTCACCTTTATGTATGAGAAGTAGAGGTCGCATGTGACACTTGCCAAACGAACTCTTGACGTGGTGATGTCCGTAGGATGCTCCGCATCTTCCCCTCCCCCTTGGAAAAGATTCGACCTCGGATCGAAAGCCAAATCACCATGGGAAAGAGATGGCGTTGCCGTGTCGACGCGGTCGATCACCAAGCACTCATCATATTGAAGCTCGAAATAGGCACTCTCCAATGTCGCACCGTCTAGTGATTCCTTCAAAAGGGGGCAAAGACAAAAAACACTTCAAAAAAGAAATGTGGTTAGCGTTAGTGCAAAACCAAGCATTCAAGAGGTGATTCACCAAACAAGTGTTGTCATCATGCAAATCATATGGTTTGACAAAGGATTGTGACCCGACATGTAAGCATATCAATCGAGCACAAGCAAAGATATCATGAGGACAAGTAAGCAAATGTGAGGTAGAGATGCAAATATGTGTGACAGGATAATAAGCATCTACATCGAGGTCATAGCAAGCATTCACAAATTGCTCAATGAAAGGTCTATGGTAGGCATAAGAATTATTCACAACACCAAATAAAATGAAGTGTCTAAACACATGGGTCAAGTGCAAGACAATACAAGCATAATGTGCATAGGATGTAGTGAATATAGTGTGGCACTCAACACAATATTAAGAGCAATTGTTCATCATGTGTGAGGCAATCAAGTGAATCATGTGACAAGCAAAGGGACATGGCATATGTGAAGAAGTGACATTGTTGCAACCAAACGTATGATAGTAGCAAGTAGTCCAAGAATTGGATGCAACACACAAGGTATATATGTCATGGGGCATGGAAATGTGAAAATGGCAAGTCGAAGCAAGATCCCTAAGATGACCAACAAGTCTCATGGTGCAAGCAACACAAGTAGTATGATCCACAATATCCAAGCTCAAGAAAGATGTCACCTTGAAGGCATGACCTTGTGCATTCTTCACAATGCTGAAGTGGTAGGAAATATGGTGTAGAAGCGAGTCGTGGTAGAATGTAAGAGGCTCACTCTCAAGAGCTCGAATGGTCAACTCACGTGAAGTGGAAGTCGACACAAATTCCAAGTATCCTACACATGCACAAAACAAAACAAAGAATGTATGCGCATTGTAGATAAACACATCATCCATCATGATGGTTCTCATCTTTTGCACATAACCATTAGAAGCACAAGTGCATGAATAATATGATGCAACAATGGCGATATTCATGGCACTAGGTATATGGTGCAAAGAAGTAAGACAAGCATGCCTCACAAGTAATATGTCAAAATCTCCAAACATATGTGAGAATGCTATGGGGACAATCTCATGAGCAAGACTATAAGCATTGTTGCACTCAATACATGGCAAGTCATCTAGCATGAGAGAGGCAACACATGGAGATATATGAAAATAAGAAATATGAATCATGTGGAAATCATATAGATGGTTGTCATCAACCGCATGAAATGAGCAAGTATGAGTCATTGGTGATGCAACATAAGCAAGCATAGTAATCAAGTCATGCAAACTAGCGGAGCAAAGATGCAACGCACTAGAAGAAATCATGGCAATCATGTCATGTGAGCAAATAATAGGCATAGGGAATGCACATGACATATCGCAAGCACGAACACAAAGCAAGATGAAAGTATCATCATAGGAATGGTGCACAAAAGTAACATGGCAAGAACAAGGAATATCTCCACCAAGCTTGCAAATACACATACAAGTACTAGAATCAATCATCATGTGTAATGCAAAGCATGGGTCACAAATGCATGTCAAAGGAATAGGAATGAGCATATCATGGAAATTGAACATGGCAAGATGGACATATGATATGTAATGGACAATAACCCATAGCCAAGTGAGGGACATGTAGAAGAAATGCACGAAGTCTTTGCGCGAAGAGAGCGGTGGGAAAGACAATCCACGGGATCCCAAGTCATCATTGCTCTCTAGAGCTTGTTTTTTCAACTTGTGGGATTGTGAGGTTGACAAGTATTCATGGGTGCCTACACAAAAGAGACACAAACCAAAGAAATTGTGCACGTGGTAAATGTACACATCATCCATCATGATGTGTATGTGCACATTAGAGTTAGCACAAGATAAGCATTGCTCAAAGAAATTTGATGCATGGTATATGAACATGTCATCCATCATGAAATAATAGTTATTATGTAAGACATGATGGGGACACAAATTGAGAATGCAAGTATATGGCACATCAATAGCATTTTCACTCAAGGGAAATATATGGTGCACATAATTATTGGGATCATGCAATGGATGGGATGGATCAAAATCTCCTAACATGTATGAGGAAACTATGGGGATCTCCTCATGAGCAATATCGGTAACATCATATGGAGAAAATGGACAACATCCAAAACAATGCATATCCGAAGATAGGTGGTCATGGCATGGCATATGAGATAAATGATGCAAAGGGAACATATCAATATCATCACAAGAAAAACAAATGCCAATAACCATGGGCTTGTCATCTATGCCATAAGTGCAAGTTGGGTTTATTTTAATGGCATATGCATAGTCACTATGAAGAGATTGCAAATAAGACATATGGTCGATCTCATGCATAACATATGACAAGTCAAGCGGATTATCAAACATGATGTGACCTAAAGAATTGTCACAAGAAATCCTATGTGACATGGCATCAATACTAATAGACTCCACATGAGAATCATCATACTCATCATAAATGGGCAAATCATCGCATGGGGAAATCATACTAGCATGAAGCATGGTACTACGTGGATCAACATCATGCAAGTAATCAATGTCACGAATGTCCACTAGTGGGACTATAGCATCACCTTCACCTATGTTACCTTGTTCATTCCACACATGTCGTGTAGTTGAGGTGGGAAAGACCAAATGGTGGTCATCTTCATCTTGATGGGACCATGTGGGGGGTGCCTCATATTCCACCATGGCCATCATCTTGTCCAAAGGGAGGACGAAGTCGTCGAGGATCGGCGCGTCATCATAATGGGGCCTAGCACCAAATGGGAGGACACAATAGAGGTAGAAGTCAAGTTGTTAGAAATGCAAATGGCCTCACGAGACCTATCAACTATCTCACTCTCTCTATGTGGTGGTTCACTCACTCCCTTAAAGTAGGTGCACTCAAAGTCACATATGGTGGAGTCACTCATCGCACTCAAGTGGTGGGGGTTGTGGCTCTCCTCACATGGGAATTGGGGCAACTCGCCATATATGGGGCTAGTGGTGAAGTCACTCTCACTCTCAATATGGTGGCAGAAGTCACTCAAGTCATCATACATTGCCATGATCGAAGGGAGAATCCCATGCTCAACCATCTCGGCGCCGTCGCCGTGGATGAAGGCCGAAGATGGCACATCATCACTCTCCTCCATGACCGAAGGGAAAATCCCATGCTCGATCATCTCGTTGCCATTGCCGTGGATGAAGGCCGAAGATGGCACATCATCACTCTCGCCTCCTAAGATGGAAACATCATCCTTGCTCGCAACCTTGTCGTTCGCCTCCAAAGCTTGGTCCTTGAAGGTCTCCGTAGTCGTACTCATCGCCGCACCATCTTGAAAAAGATTCAAGGTAGACTCGGCATTATCAATGCCACAAAGAGGGATGGCAGTGAAGTCTAACTTGGGAGCATCATCTTGGAGCTCGTCGGGCTTGGACATCATGGTGGTACTAGCCTCATGCTTGTCGTAGAGCTTGGTCGCCGTGAAGTGTGCTTGGGGTGGAGAAGCCTTGGCCTTCATGAGTTCTTGTTCCGCCTTGAGAGCACCAATGTAGTAGTCATCGAGGGACTTGTAGTTCTCGAGGAAGATAGTCTTGGAGATGTCATTGTTCAATCCCATCATGAAGTGGAACTTCATCAAAATGGGGTCGTACACGCCGGCTCGTTGCAAGGCAATCATCATCTCCTTGAATTACTTGTCGATGGACTTGGATCCTTGGATGGTGTTCTCCAATTGGCATCGACGTTGTTCCGTGTAGGTTGGAGGCACGAACTCTCACTGCAAAGCTTTCTTCGTCTTGGACCAACTCATGTCGTAGCACTCTGAAGGTATGTGAAGCCACCATGTCGAGGCATAGTCGTGGAAGTTTCTTGTGGCGCACTTCACTTGATCTTCGGGACGAACTTGATGTAGCTTGAGGTAGTCGTCCATCAAGCGCTCCCACTCGAGATACTCCTCGGGTTCTTGAGTCCCATAGAAAGGAATCGGGTGGTTGATGTCGAGGTCGTAGTAGCTCGTGGAAGTCGCGGACTTTAGCTTGGGGAGCTTCTATTGAGCGTAGCCTTGAGGTTCTTGTTGTCAAAGATGCCGTATGTCCGTAGGCGAAGATGCCTTGAAGTCTCTTGGCGAAGATGCCAAGGGAGATGGTGAATTCATTGAGAGGTTATTGGTGTTGAGCTCTTGACCTTCATGTTCTTGTTGGTTATGGTGTCGATGCCGATGTGATCTTGCCGGAGATGGTAGCTCGGAAGCATGTGCTCTTGAGTGTCTTCTCGAAGATGAGGAAGATCGCTTGTAGGACTTGATGTGGGCTTTGATCTCCTCCATTTGAGCTTGCATCTTGGAGTCGGAGTTGTTTTTCGTGGCATCGAACTCGTCGTTGTTTTTGTAGACCGAAGGTGGAATGCCTTGCCTATCCATCATAAGACTCGAGCAAAGGTGAGTAGGAAATGAGATAAACAATACCAAGTTACCGTTTCCCGTAGTTGAGGATGTATCCCATTTCACTCAATGTGAAATGAAAGAATAGTGGAATTGGTACGGGACTTGTTCATGCACACCTATCAAGTAAAGCATATGGTAGAGCTTGGTGAGGATAGTGGAATAGAAACTTGATGCAAAATGTTAGCAAGACTCAATAATGTTGAAAGAGATTCACAAATTCGCAAGCGAAACAAGTAGACCAATAGCAATATGTGGCACACGAAAACACACACACAGATAGATAAATGGGGTTGTGCAACCAAGGAATGAGCACAAAATGTGGAATCCACGGAAAATGCTCGTGTTGCACAACTCAAGAGAGACACTAGCACGATTGCTCAATTGGTGGATATGCCACTTGTGCACAACCTATAAGATGCAAAATGGATAAACTTTGTATCCCAAGTATGCTATGTATGTATGGTTCCCGGTGTTTCTCTCAAGATGATCCAAGATGATCGGATATGACAATCTTATGTGCAATGTGGTATGATGCTATGGCACTTGCTTACAAGCTTCTTTGCTCTCTTTATTTTTCTTAAAAGCTTTATTTCTTTTTTTTGTATGGCCACTTTTGCACAATGCACAAACCAAGATAGAAATTGTGTATAGGCGGGAACAAACTTGTGACACAAGCTATGATACCAATATATGCACCATGATGATATGGTATGTATGCTATGGGAACTATGATCACTAATGTGCACAAGTCATGTTGCCGGCAATACTCAAATGGCTAGCCTTGATAAGCAAGTAACGCAAAATGGGCTAGTGGTTAACAATGCAATGGCAAGTGGAATATACAATGGTGTCGTCGAGGTTACCATCCTTGGGAATGATGAGAGGCGGTGTTGCCGATGTCCACCCATTCCTAGTTAGTCGAAACACCCTAGGAAACAGAAAAACTGCAAACTCAAAATCTCCAAAGGCAAATGTCAAATGGTGGTAGCGGAAAAATCGTGGTGGTTTGCACTTGGCAATGCGGAAGTGGAATCATGGGCTATACACGTGTTGGAGTTGAAGTTGCCGTCCCTAAGTAGCCGAAACACCTTAGGAGACACAAGCCACAACTCAAACAAGCTCAAACAAAATTGGGTTAAGTTGTGTTTGTCGGAAGTGGATGGTGGGCAAGGTTATGAGAAAGTGGAGGTGGTGGTTGATGAAGAAGAAACCATCCCTAATTAGCCAAAAAACCTTAGGAGACACAAGCCACAACTCAAACAACCACTAATGCTATGGGGAATGAAAAGGGTTAGGTTGCGGAAGTCGGTGGTGGTAATATGGATGATATGGTGGAGGGCCTAGGCAAACTTACCAAATTTTCGAAATTTTGATGGAGTCAAATGGTGCTGAAACCTATCTAGATGGATGGGGGATGTCAATAGCTACTCAACGAGCTAAAGAACGCGAAATCGAACTCCGGATGTGAAAGTTATGGTCAAAACGGTGAAACACGGGAGGCTGAAATGCCAGGGGTCAGACATCCGGGGGTTTGGCCGGATGTCCGGGACCTAATGTCCAGAACCTTGCGCCAAAATGCGCTCCAGGAGCCGGATGTCCGGCTTGGGGCCCGGATGTCCGGCCCGATGGCCCGATGTCCACCTGTGGCCCAGATGTCCGGCCCGACGATTCCACATCGGGATTTGGACTTCGAAACACGATTTGGGGCAGAAATTGATGATTTCAGGGGCAAAATTGCGGAGATTTTGTGGATTGAAGGTGGGGAAACTTGGGGAGATGCTAGATCCACTTGAGACCAAGCAAATCCATGGATCAAAATCAACAAAACATCATCAAACCAACAAATCACAAAAAATTGGGGCTATTTTTGGTGGTGATTTATAAATTTAGGCAAGAACACACAAAAATAGGCTAGAAAAACGATGGAAGGGACTCCAAATATGTGATAAACGTGGATCATGATACCATATGATACGGGGCTAACCCGGTGTAGGACGATCTTTCACGTTTGGAGTGGGATCCCCCGAAGAACACGAAGAACACGGGGAAGAACGGGGAGAAATCACAAGGGGAAACACTCAACAACAAGTCCAATCACACATCCACTAGACAATCAAACACACAAGATCCATAAGGTACATGAACAACAAAGGGAAAGATACAAGGTAAGGTTCGTCTCCAAGAGGAGGTCTCGATGGTATCCTGGACGGATCTTCCTGTGATGGGGTCTTGATGATATCCCGCAGGATCTTCTCACATGGAGGTCTTGAACTCCATGGGAGTGTAGTCTCTCTCTCTCTCTCTCAAGAGTAGAGGTAGGAGCAAAGCTCACCTAAGAATGAGCTATCATATTTGCTAAACCTAACTTGATAGGGGCAAAGGTGTCCCGTCTTTTGATGAGATGGTGATTATCGTTTGTGAGGAGTAGACTTTGTCGATCCGACTACGTACATGCGAGGACATCGCGCCTTAGCAATCGCTAAACCATCTCCGAGAGGTTATTGAGCACGCCGGAGCACGATCAACCTGACCACGAGGGTCTATTTCCTGCGAGAAAACGGAGAACAAGCAAGAAACTGAGATTGCAATCTAGATATTGCGAATATAAGATGAAAGCTTTATTGATCAAGATGGGGTTCTGTGACGTCTTGGTCTGGTCGTTGAACACAAACGAAGTACGTGAAGTTGCAGCTATGGAGAACTTTTAATCTAAACAAAACCCAAAGTCTAAACGGTGCCCTAAGGGCTGTATATATGGAGGAAGAGGGGGGAATTTCTTGGCCCTTGATGGAGGGGTCCGAAACCAACCCTATCTCTTGTTTCCCCACACATACGGACTCTAAAAATAGCATATACTTATGTATTTAGAAATTACATGGGCCTGGCCCAATAATAAGGTTATGCAACACCTAGAATAGCCTCGGGACGAAATTTATGAAGTGGCATCTTGTATATTTCGTCCAAGGCTTCATGCAATCATTAAGGTGGCTTCAAAGTCCTGAAATCATCACTTGTAACTCCGTTCTTGTTCCCCTTGCGCATGCCATCATCTCCATGCTTTTTCTTGCTCCAATGTTCAACCTTCTCCAAGCTAGGCCCTTCATTCATAAGCAAAACAAATGTATCAAATTTAGGCAGCATCATATTCTCATGAACATTAGAATCATTACCAAGAAATGAAAGTACCTGATAATTTAATTGGCATGCGCGAGCTCTAGTAATTGGTCCAGTATATGTTGCAGTAGGGGTTGTGGGCGTAACAACGGTATTCATGTCCTCCTCATCCTCGCCTTCTTGAAATGAAGTCGTCCTCGACAGAAGCTCATCTTCCACACCCAAATAAGGCTTCAAATCTGCAATGTTAAAAGTGGGACTAACCCCAAAATCTGCAGGCAGCTGAAGTTTATATGCATTATCATTTATTTTCTCCAACACCTTAAAAGGACCATCAGCACGAGGCATTAGCTTTGATTTGCGCAAATCTGGAAATCTATCCTTACGCAAGTGTAACCAAACAAGGTCTCTAGGTGCAAACACAACATGTTTTCTACCCTTATCTCCAGCAAGTTTATATTTAGCATTCATACGCTCAATGTTTTCCTTAGTTAACTCATACACTTTTGAAATCAATTCAGCACTTTGTTTAGCATCAAAATTAACCTTCTCCGAAGATGGAAGTGGCAACAAATCAATAGGTGCACGAGGTAGGAAACCATACACAATTTCAAAAGGGCACATCTAAGTAGTAGAATGCAATGAACGATTATAAGCAAATTCAGTATGAGGCAAGCATTCTTCCCACATTTTTTTATTATTCTTCAAAACATCCCTAAGCATAGTAGATAGTGTTCTATTGACTACTTCAATTTGTCCATCAGTTTGGGGGTGACAAGTAGTACTAAAAAGCAGTTTAGTCCCCAACTTAGCCATAAACATCTCCAAAAGTGGCTAAGAAATTTAGTATCACGATCTGAAACAATAGTATTTGGCACACCATGCAAGCGAATAATTTCACGAAAGAACAAATCAGCAACATTAACAACATCATCGCTTTTATGACATGGTATAAAGTGTGCCATTTTCGAGAATCGATCAACGACAACAAATATGCAATCCCTCCCCTTCTTTGTTCGAGGTAAACCTAAAACAAAGTCCTTAGATATATCCTCCCAAGGAACACTAGGTACAGGCAAAGGCATATATAAACCATGAGGATTGAGTCGTGACTTAGCTTTTTGAGATGTAGTGCAGCGAGCAACAAAGCGCTCAACATCCCGTCTCATCTTTGGCCAAAAGAAATGTGTAGGAAGTACATCCTGCGTCTTGTTCACGCCAAAGTGTCCCATTAATCCTCCTCCATGCGCCTCCGACAACAACAAAGGATGAACGGAGCTAACTGGAATGCATAGCTTGTTAGCATGGAACACAAAGCCATCATTAACGATGAACTTGTTGCATGTTCTACCTTTGTTACAATTCTGCAATACATCTTTAAAATCAGCATCATGCACATATTGATCTTTAATGGTCTCCAAACCAAATATTTTGAAGTCAAGTTGTGAAAGCATAGTATAGCAACGAGACAATGCATCAGCAATAACATTTTCTTTACCCATCTTGTGTTCAATGACATAAGGGAAAGTCTCAATTAATTCAACCCATTTAGCATCTCTATGATTCAGTTTAGCTTGATTTTTAATATGTTTCAAAGATTCATGATCAGAATGTGTAACAAATTCTTTGCGCCATAAATAATGTTGCCATGTTTCTAAAGTCCGAACAAGAGCATATAATTCTTTATCATAAGTAGAATAATTCAGACTAGGCCCACTCAATTTTTCAGAAAAGTATGCAACAGGTTTGCCATCTTGTAATAACACACCTCCTAATCCAATTCCACTAGCATCACATTCAAACTCAAATGTCTTATTAAAATTAGGAAGTTGGAGTAAAGGAGCATGTATCAACTTATCTTTCAACACCGTGAAGGCTTCTTCCTGTGCGGTACCCCAAACAAAAGGCACATCCTTCTTTGTAAGCTCA
This sequence comes from Triticum dicoccoides, assembly GCF_002162155.2. NCBI lineage: Eukaryota > Viridiplantae > Streptophyta > Magnoliopsida > Poales > Poaceae > Triticum > Triticum dicoccoides. The sequence goes on from NC_041385.1 coordinate 344,133,201, forward strand.
TTGAGAGGTGCAGCATGGTGCTAAAATCTCTCACAAAACGCCTATAGAATCCAGCGAGGCCAAGAAAACTCCTCACTTGTGTGACCGTTTTGGGCTGCGGCCAACTCTCAATAGCTTCAATCTTGGCTTTATCAACTTCAATTCCATGTGGAGTAACAACATAGCCAAGAAAAGAAACTCGTTCGGTGCAAAAGGTGCACTTCCCAAGGTTACCAAACAAACGTGCATCACGTAGAGCAATAAAAACAACACATTAATGTTCCAAATGTTCCTCCAAAGATATGTTATAAATTAGTATATCATCGAAATAGACTACCACAAATAGTCGAATGAAAGCACGTAAAACTTCGTTCATTAATCTCATGAAAGTACTAGGTGCATTAGTTAGCCCAAAAGGCATGACTAACAACTCATATAATCCAAACTTAGTTTTAAATGCTATTTTCCATTCATCCCCCAATTTCATATGAATTTGATGGTATCCACTATGCAAATCAACTTTGGAGAATATTGTACAGCCACTCAATTCATCAAGCATATCATCTAGCCTAGGAATAGGATGACGATAACGAATTGTAATATTATTAATGCCTCTACAATCAACACACATACACGATGTACCTTCCTTTTTCGGCACTAGAATAATAGGAAAAGCACAAGGACTAAGGGATTCGCATATATAACCTTTGTCGAGAAGCTCCTGTACTTGACGCATAATCTCCTTCGTCTCCTCTGGATTGGTACAGTATGGCGCATGGTTTGGCAGTGAAGCATCGGGAATTAAGTCAATCTGATGATCAATCCCTCGAATAGGCAGTAATCCCAGTGGTACGTCTTGTGGAAAGACGTCACCGAACTCCTGCAAAATGTTAGTGACAGCAGGAGGCAAAGAGGAAGGCATGTCCTCGAATGAAAATAATGCCTCTTTGCACACAAAAGCATAGCAAACAGATTTGGTGAAATCTAGCTCATCAATATCAGATTTGGTGGCAAATAAACATGCACTTTTCAATTTAATTTCAGAAGTAACACTAGATGGTTTATTATTAGGCCTCATTTGGTGCTCAAATTCTTTTGCCACAATGTGATTTTCACTCTTATTCTTCTCCTGTTTTCCTTTATTAGCTCTATTAATATCATCTTTCAAAATGGAATCAGGAGTCATAGGAAGCAAAGTAATATTTTTATCCTTATGAACAAGAGTATACTGATTGTTTCTACAATGGTGTATAGAATTTTTATCAAATTGCCATGGTCGACCAAGTAATAAAGAACATGCTTGCATGTGTACCACATCATAATCAACATAATCAGCATATGTAGAGATACTAAAATGCACACGAACAGTACGTGTTACCTTAACCTTTGCCGTTGTTGTTGAACCATTGGATGTAGTAAGGATGTGGATGTGGTCTTGTGGTGAGAGATAGCTTCTCCACCATCTCCATACTAGCCAGGTTGTTGCAGCTCCCTCCATCTAGGATGATGCGCACAGAACGTTCCTTCACAACTCCCTTTGTATGGAACAAATTATGCCTCTGATTTTACTCAGCGTGTGTGACCTGCACACTCAAAACACGTTGAGCAACTAAACATTCATACCTGTCAGCGTCTTCAGGAGCCATGTATTGCGTCTCATGATCAGAATCATCTCCATCGTGTTCTTCACGTGTAATAAGAGCCAAAGTCTCCTCATCATAGTCACTAGTGGATTCATACCCACCATCCTCAGTAGCAATCATCACACGCTGAGATTTGCATTCTCGCGCATAGTGTCCTCTTCCCTTACAACGATGACAAATAATATCACTTGTGTGCCCTGTTGATGCCATGGAAGAAGAAGAGCTCTGTGCAGGTCCGGCAGGTGTGCTCTTGGCAGATAGTGGTGGTTGTGCCAGCTTTCTTGTATCACAGCTGGAGGTGGCAGCTGATAGAGCTGCTGGTGCAGTGGAAGTAGAGGATGCACGCGGTGTCCATGATGAAGGTCGACCTGCAGAAAAGTTAGTTCGTGCCAATGCTTGTTGATCCTGCACTTCACGTTCAGCTTTACAAGCAAGATGGAATAAACTAGTGGTATTAGTATACTCCTTACACTCTAGAATGGTCTGAATCTCTCTATTTAATCAACCCATAAAACGTGCAAGCATAGCTTCATTCTCCTCAACAATACCACATCTAATCATGCCAGTTTGTAATTCCTGATAATATTCTTCTACAGAATTTTTTATTTGTCTTAAACGCTGCAATTTTTGAAGCAATTCACGTTGATAATATGGTGGAACCCAACGAGTACGCATAGTAGTTTTCAAAGCAGCCCAATTAGCTGGAATAGGATATAATCTACAATGTTCAGACCACCATACACATGCAAAACTAGTGAAAGCACGAACAGCAGCAGCAACCCGTCTCTCCTCGGGATATTGTAAACATGTAAAACGTTGTTCAGTTCCTAACTCCAAGTAAGATATATATCAGGAACATATCTGCCCTCAAATGGTGGAATATTCAATTTCAGTTTAGGAACATGGTCATGATCTCGTACCTGAGGTGGTGGTGCAGGCCTACCATTGCGATTATATACCTAAGGTCGACCTGCTTGTGGTGGTGCTGGTGGCTGCACGTAGTTCTGATTTTGATCAACCTCATCCTCATAATCGCCTGCATACTCATCATCCTCCTGGGTACCAGCAGAAGCAGTAGCAGGAGCCAAAGAAGCATCAACAACAGGTACAGCAGCACCACAAGTTTGGCCATCCTCAAGAGGAACATGCTTCGCTTGTCCATAATGATTCGGAAGGGCGCGTTGTTGTTGTCGTTGCAGAGGTGCGATAGGTGCAGCCGGCGGTGGTTGTGGAAAATGCGCGAGCAATTCATTAAACTTGTTATCAAGCTTTGTTTCGAACGTCTTCTCAATGCCATCTATCTTCTCCATGGCCTCTTCAAATCTTTTTAGCACATCTTGCACCTGTCCACTCATCATTTGCTGAAATTTATCATGTAGTTGTTTGTTCGTCAGGTTCTCCCAATCAGTCTCATCGGCTTGTGATCCTGCCATGGTTAGCAGCAAATAGAAACACACAAGAATATGATCCTAGTGTCGGAGTAATGGGCCACGGGTAGGCTCACCCGAGTCCCTGAATTTATCAAGACCTTGGGGCAACTCCGCCTTGCTGCGCCCCAGGCCAAAGCTCCGCCCTGTGAGGGCCGGCCTGTCCAAACGGTCGGCTACCAGAGGGCGGCCAACCACCAACAAATGGAAATACGAGTGGCCGGCTCCAGCCGACCGACCTCAATGGAGGACGGCATCTACCAGGCGGCCGCCGCGCCCCCTCAGAGTCTGTGCCCCCATCAAGAGGACGGGACGGGGGCGTGGCAACAGTGAAGCCCACACCCCCAGATCATGGGGTCGGCGTGGCCACAGTGTCCCGTATGGGCGGAGATCTCCGCACGACATGGCACTGTTGCCACTCTCCCCTGACATCATTCTAAGAAGGTGGAGCCCTGCTCCCCATGACGGCCTGTCGGTACGGCCCGCAGGCGGCGGGCCCTACCAGGAAGTGTCATCCTAGAAGACGGCGCACGCCGAACCGGACGGACCGGAGGAGGGCCGGCCTCTAGCAGGCGGCCGTCCCCTCGCTCGAAGCCCGTGCACCATTAACCCGATAAGACCAGGTGTGGTTACAGTGATCTCCCACTAGGCGGGAGGGACTGTAGCCACATTGAGATGACCAAGCCAGCGTCATTAGCGGCATGGCTACAGTGACCAGCCACCAACCAGACCCGCCAGTGGTGGGGGCGGCCTGTCGGCCCCCTACTAGACCGGTCGGCAGGGCCCACCAGGCGGCGGGCCCCAGCGGTCGGCGGAGAAGTCGGAGGTCGGAGACGCTGACAGCCGGGCCCAACAGCCGGCCAGATTACCATTGTACCCCTGGGGGGTAGGCCTATATAAAGCCCCTAGGGCACCCATGCAAAGGGTTCCAACTCCATTAGACCTAGCCACATTCCTAGGGCGGGAGAGAGCTAGCCTTGCCTTCTCCTTACTAGCATACAGCTCAAGGAGCAACCTTGTATCACTTGTGCCTTTAGTGATCATGCGGAGACCCCACAGAGCAGGACTAGGGGTGTTATCTCGTAGGAGAGCCCCGAACCTGGGTAAAGTTCGCTGGCGTTCGTGTCTACGCCTCATCCCGCTTCCAGGCATCGGGGATGTTCTACTCGCTCCCACCATGATAAGCCATCCTTTGGCATATGTTGCACCCAACCCCCGACACCTACAGAATACTAGGAAGTGGTGGCGGTGTATCACAAACCCGTCAAGCAAATCTCAAATTCTTACCAGTTCTTACCCAGCAGCAGGTGGTAATCGGCAACCGTTGTAGTCAAAACTCTCATAGCTTTGATAGAGCTATGGCTAGGGACAGTATAACGCACGACGTAGATATATGTGGAGCTGGGAAGACTTATGATATGGTAGCAAAAAGGATCAGCAATAATAAATTCAGAGATGCAAAGTTGAATAAACGCTCAACGACGGTACTATGCTGGTCCTAGGCTAGACTGTGCTAGAGACGCGAGCCTGGAACACTAACAAAATCATGATGCTACACGGAAACAAGGGAGAAGCACACTCTAATTTTTTTTTGCGCTCTTTTTTTGCGCTGCTGCTCTTTTTTTCTGTCGAAAATCACTATCATGGCGAGTGTCTCAAAACTCTTCCCAAGTCAAGATAACAGAATAGACACGAAATTTTTTCGACCAACTTTTTTTTCGACTGCCCGGACCCAAAAACTGGAAACAGGTCAAAAAAAACTTTCTATAACGGCGACTGTCTCAATACGCTTGGAAACACCTAAAAATAGGATAGCCAGATTTTTTTTTGTCAAGTGCGTTTTTGGAAAATTTTGGGCCTAAACCTACTCAGACAAGGAAAACACAATTCTGGAAATAGATGGATCTCGAAAGTTAACCTAATATGAGATGGACTCGGAGGGGTGGTGGTATATGTATGTGGGTTGATGGTGGTATATGGACTCGGATCGGTGTTGGTATATGGACTCGGAGCGGTGGCGGATAAGCGGTGATGGTAGATGGCAGGGACGATGTATCTGGTGTGGTGGTGGTATCTGGCAACGAATGATGATGGTGCGGCGGCGGCGTGAATACCCGTGAACAAAAATCGAAACTCTAAAAGACTAGACGCTAAGACCAGCAACTAGACACGACGATGCAACCAAAAATTCAACAAAGCAAAATACTGAAAAGACTATGCAATGGCTCAGACTGGTTCGGATATGATGAACTAACCCTATTTTTTGTGTGGCTTTTTCGTGGACTGTAGGTATGAAGAACACACTCGATCTAAACTACGAAAAACTATAAAATCTCACTGAGCAACCTGAAAATCTGATACCACTTGATAGGGGCAAAGGTGTCCCGTCTTTTGATGAGATGGTGATTATCGTTTCTGAGGAGTAGACTTTGACGATCCGAGTACGTACGTGCGAGGACGCCGCGCCTTAGCAATCGCTAAACCATCTCCGAGAGGTTATTGACCACGCCGGAGCATGATCAACATGACCACGAGGGACTATTTCCTGCGAGCAAACGAAGAACAAGCAAGAAACTGAGATTGCAATCTGGATATTGCGAATATAAGATGAAAGCTTTATTGATCAAGATGGGGTTCTGTGACGTCTTGGTCTGGTCGTTGAACACGAACGAAGTACGCGAAGTTGTAGCTATGGCGAACTTTTAATCTAAACAAAACCCAAAGTCTAAACGGTGCCCAAGGGTTGTATATATGGAGGAAGAGGGGGGAATTTTATGGCCCTTTGTGGAGGGGTCCGAAACCAACCGTATCTCTTGTTTCCCCAAACATACGGACTCTAAAAATAGCCTATACTTATGTATTTCGAAATTACATGGGCCTGGCCCAATAATAAGGTGACGCAGCACCTAGAATAGCCTCGGGATGAAATTTATGTAGTGGCATCTTGTATATTTCGTCCAAGGCTTCATGCACTCAATAAGGTGGCTTCAAAGTCCTGAAATCATCACTTGTAACTCCATTCTTGTTCCCCTTACACATGCCATCATCTCCATGCTTGTTCTTGCTCCAATGTTCAACCTTATCCAAGCTAGGCTCTTCATTTATAAGCATAACAAATGTATCCAATTTAGGCAGCATCATATTCTCATGAACGTTAGAATCATTACCAAGAAACGAAAATACCTGATAATTTAATTGGCGTGCGTGAGCTCTAGTAATTGGTCCAGTATATGTAGTAGTAGGGGCTGTGGGTGTAACATGTCCTCATCATAACTAGGAGGAGGGGGAGGAGTATATATAGTCTTATCCACGAAGGGGTAAGTGGGGAAGGGATACATGGGCTTTGGCCTGACTCTGCGTGCAGGCAGGCGCCGGATGTCCGGGCTCTCGTGAGACGCCGGATGTTCGGGGCGGTTGGCCGGATGTCCAGCCCGAGCGGGGTGACCTTGTGTTGGCTCCTGTTGTCGATGTCGGATTTCTGGGGGAAGGCCGGATGTCTGGGCCGTCGGGAGGCGCCGGATGTCCGAGGCTGATGTCGGATGTCCGGGGCCTATAGCACTTGGGCTGATGGGTTGCTGCTGTCGCTGACATCTCCAGGGGCCGGATGTCCGGGCCAGGGCCGGATGTCCGGGTCCTGGGAGTTGTCTCCGTCTTCTTCCGTCATCGCTTCCAGGCTTCCCTCGTAGATGGTGTAGTTGTTCCTTCAAATCCTCGTTGACCGTAGTGTTCCAAGAATACCTATGCATGCACACGAGAGAAGTGTCAAGTAGTACACCATCCTCAAAGGGGTCAAGTGAACACGTGTGAAGGAGAAGATTAACCTTTATGTATGAGAAGTAGAGGTCGCACGTGTCACTTGCCAGATGAACTCTTGACATGGTGATGTCCATAGGATGCTCCGCATCGCTATGGCAAGCTAAAATTCACAATGCCAAAGTTCAATGGAAGCAATGACCATGAAGAGTACCTCTCATGGGCATTGAAGGTCAACAAAATCTTTCGTTTGCACAACTATGAGGAAGAGAAGAAGATCACTATGGCATCACTTGAGTTCCAAGACTATGTGCTCATATGGTGGGAACAAGTCCTTGAGCGCCGGGAAGCAAGAGGTGAACCACCAATCACCACTCGGGCTCAAATTAAAGATGTCATGCGAGCACGTTTTGTGCCCACCTACTACAACCGCGATCTCTTCAAGAAGCTCCAACTCCTCAAGCAAGGAACAAAGAGTGTTGAAGAATACTATAAGGAAATGGATATAGCCATGATTTGAGCCAATGTCACAGAAGATGATGAGCAAACTATGGCATGTTTCTTGAATGGACTCAATCATCCCATCAAGAAGATTGCCGACTTCCAACCCTACTCCAACCTCATTGAGCTCGTGCATCAAGCTACCAAGGCGGAACGTCAAGTGCAAGATGACTTCAAGTACGCCAAGTACTCATCCAAGAATTACGGCTTCTTCAACACCCAACCTTCAACAACTCCTCCAACTTCTACCTCAACCAAGCCATCTACAAGCAACAACGAAAAATCAAGTTACAAGAAAGCTTCGACAACCTCAAGTCTTCCTCCTCCTACTAGAAGAAACTTCAGGCCGCGTGCTTCATCATCTAGACCAATCGATGAGACCGTCAAGACAAGCTCCTTCAAGTGTTTCACTTGCGGCGGCCGAGGCCACAAGTCCTACCAATGCACAAACAAGTGCACCATGATCCTCAATGATGATGGAACCTATGACTCCATGAGTGAAGAGGATATGGAAGCCCTTGAGCAAGTGGCCATGCACCGGCGCGTGAATGAGGATGAAGACGATCAAGTCTTTTTTGATGAGGATTCAAGCCCCGCTCTCGTTGTCTCCAAAGTCTTAACTCTTCAACATCAGCAAGAAGACGACCAATGATGCCACATCTTCCACACAAAGGCCGGCATCAATGGAAGGTCTGTCAAGGTCATCATCGATGGAGGTAGTTGCCACAACTTGGCAAGTGAAGAACTATGCTCCAAGCTACAATTGGTTAAGATGAAGCACCTGCACCCCTACAAAGTCCAATGGCTAAGCAACTCCGACACTATACGAGTTGAGCATACGGTCCAAGTCCTTCAAGATTGGCGCATATGAGGACACTTTGGAGTGTGATGTCGTCCCGATGTCCTTTGCCACCTCCTTCTTGGTTGACCATGGCAATTTAACCACGGCATCATCCACAATCGGTGTACCAATCACTATATGTCCAAGATGAAAGCGAAGGAATATATGCTATGACCTATGTCTCCTAGTAAAATGATAGCCGACAATCAAGCCACCCATCATGGAGAGAAGAGTGAGAAAGTGATCCACCAAAAAGAGAGTGAGAGCCACAAGCCAAAACCGAGTGCCTCCACAATGAGCGACAAGAAAAACTTAGTCCTATTTGCCACCAAAAGTGAGATGAGAGAAGTGTGTGAGAACCCTTCGAGTGTTATGCACTTTGTCCTTGTGTGCAAGGATGGGGAACCAAAAACTAACACCTCTCACGATCAACCTTTAGTGTTGTCTTCTCTTTTGCAGGAATTCCAAGATGTTTTCCCCGATGAGCTACCTCCGTGACTACCTCCACTACAAGGCATTGAGCACCGAATTAACCTCATCCCCGGAGAACCTCTTCCAAACAAAGCTCCATACCGTGTCAACCCCAAAGAAACTAAGGAGATCCAACGGTAAGTACAACAACTCATCGACAACGGTCATGTACGTGAAAGCTTAAGCCCTTCTGTCATTCCCGTTATACTTGTGCCCAAACAAGACGGTAGTTTTCACATGTGCTCGGATTGTAGACCCATCAATGCTATTACCGTTCGCTATAGGCATCCCATTCCTCGCCTAGAGGATATGCTTGATGAACTTAGCAGTGCCACCGTTTTCTCAAAAATTGATCTTAAAAGTGGCTATTATCAAATCCGCATACAAGAAAGTGATGAATGGAAAACCGCTTTCAAAACAAAATTTGGCTTGTATGAGTGGTTGGTTATGCCTATGGGTTTATCGGAAGCTCCCGGTACTTTCATGCGTCTTATGCATTTTGTGCTTCGACCTTATATTGGAGTGTTTGTTGTGGTTTACTTTGATGACATTCTTGGTTTTAGCAAATCCATGAAAGAGCATCTAAAGGATGTTAGGGTTGTTTTGCAAACTCTTAGCAAGGAACATCTTTTCCCACACAACAATCAGCCCCTAGGGTACTAGCATATCAATACCATGGTGATGACACTTTCGATCTGAGGTCGGATCTTTCCTGGGGGGGAGATGATGTGGAGCATCCCTCGCTCATCCCCGTGGACGTACCTACATCTCCCTCGACACCACCTGGACCCATGACAAGAGCTCGAGCAAAGGCTATCGAAGATAAGGTGAACTCGCTCCTCTCCGAACTACCGCTCCCTACTCACGAGACTTGGCTACTACCTCATACGGAGACTATGTGTGATCAGGTGCTTGGACAGGAGTCACGAGACAACTACATTTAATGACCAAGATGGCAAGGACACCAAGCGTGAAGATCAAGAAGAAGAGCTGCTTTGGAAGGTACAGGCCCCGGACGACCGGCCTGGCTCGGACGTCCGACCCCGGGAGGGTGCTACAGCCAAGGGAAGGGAAGCCAGCCAGAACTACAGGCTCCGAATGACCGGACCAGCCCGGACGTCCGACCACTCCCAGGCCCCGGACGACCGAGCCAAACCGGACGTCCGGCCTTCCCCAACAAAACCAAAATCACGGAAATCCGAGGAAGTCCGGACGTCCGTGCCAGCGATCACAGAATGGAATCTATGGACATCCGAAGACACACGGACGTCCGGGACCCCGTGTGCCTCCGGACGACCGGCGCCCCACGGACGTTCGGACCCTGGCTGCGTCCAGCTATGGGCTGATGCCCTTGTACCCCTTCACTTCGCCCCTCATTTGCACTATGACTATAAATAGACCTCTCCCACCTCCTGGCTAGGGTTAGTGTTGATTTAGCTCATTTGTGAGATAGAGACTCGCTCATCCATCCGGATCTACTCTTCATGAGGGACCGACACCTCCATCCGGAGAAGATCCACCTGGATTCAAGACCTCCATCCGGAGAAGACCATCATCAAGACCTCCTCACTGAGAAGAATCGGTTACCCTTTGTATCGTCCTTTGTTGGACTTGAATCTTGTATCGCTACTTGTGTTTCGATGATCTAGCGCATGTGTGATCATATTCTCTTTGGTGGAGTGTTTTCCTCTTCTGTTTCCCCGTGATTTCTCTCGTTCCCCTCCTCGTGTTCTTCGTGTTCCTCGTAGGGATCCTCTCCAAACGTGAAAGATCTGCCCCTAGGGTTCTGCTCTACATCATCTTGGTATCATGAGCCACGTTGATCACGTTTTTGGAGCCCCTACCCCATGTTTTGTAGCTTGATTTTTTTTGTTTTTGTCCTAAATCTGAAAATCCCCACCAAAAATAGCCCCAAAATTCTTTTGTGATTTGTTGGTGAGTTGAAATTTTGTTGGATTTGGTCCATGGATTTGTGTTGCCACGTGTGGATCTAGCTTTCCCCACCCTCCCCACCCTTTTCCATCCAAAAACCCGCTCGATTTAGACATCACCACTTCCATCCACCCTGAAATCGTGCAGTTCATCCCGTGCCCGATTTTCGCCTAGGACTCGAACGACCGGACCCACCGGACATCCGACGACCAGACGACCGTGACCAACCGGACGTCCGAGAAAACCCTGATGAAACGGAAATTTCCCAATTCGGCCACCAGCACTTCCACATTTTCCACCACATCTTCCAAACCCTCATACAACCATAGCTGCCCACATACACCACCATCATCCATGAATACCTCTGACGGTGTCCTGGACTAGGGGGTACTCAACGCGTCGTCTCCCGATCAGTTGGATTGGGCCGAGGACCCCCATGGCCGTATACTCATGGGCCAGTCCGGACAGCTGCCGCATACAAGGAAGAATCAACAAGACTTGGCGATCAAGACAAGGACTCCTCCCCCACCGGCATATTCGGCTAGGACTCTTGTTATCCTAGGCCTCTGGTGCATTATATAAACCGGGGTCTGGCTAGTCGATAGACATATACAACAACAATCATACCATAGGCTAGCTTCTAGGGTTTAGCCTCCTTGATCTCGTGGTAGATCCACTCTTGTAACACACATCATCAATATTAATCAAGCAGGACGTAGGGTTTTACCTCCATGAAGAGGGCCCGAACCTGGGTAAAACATCGTGTCCCTTGCCTCCTGTTACCATTAATCCTAAGACGCACTGCTTGGGACCCCTTACCCGAGATCCGCCGGTTTTGACACCGACATTGGTGCTTTCATTGAGAGTTCCGCTGTGTGATCGGCGAAAGGATCAATGGCTCGACTGTAGGATAACTACGATGTCGGCTTCTTTGTCATCAGATCGACTGGTCACCTTGGCTTTACCGAGGACTGCGCCCTACCTCCGATCATCATGTTCGGATGAAGGCCTTCATCAACACCAACTCCAATCTCTATCAAGATCATGGAGGAGTCATCCATGGAGCTCGGGGGCTCAACGTCAACATTGCCCTCAGGCGACCGTGCTATTTTTCTGGACAACAAACTTGTGTCCGCCGCCACTGCCTCCTCGAGTGTCGCCTAAACGATTACTTCGGTGGAATTATGCGGAATTAAGTCTACAACAACCCTGCAAAAATTTCGTCAAGTTCCGATGGAGGAATCTCCAGCAATCTCCGATATACCGGAGCCCTGTTGAATCTGGACGAGAATCCGGACGAGTTTAGGGCATGGTATCCAGCGTCTAGGTCGGATGTCCTTTGGAGGATCCAACCATTGATTTGTTGCGGAATTCCCTTATCTACCACCTGCCAAAAATTCAGCTTGACCCGACCGTCCAAACTCCGGGAAACTTCCGATTAGTGCATCACTTTTTGGATCTGTTTTCTGCGTGAAAACGAATCCGACCCGAGTTCGTCTTTTTTATGAACGAGATTTCGGACATCCTTTTTGAAGGAAGTTTTGTATGGGGTATTGTGTTTTGTTCCCGAACACATCCCACTAACTTTAAGATCTTTTGAACATGATCTTCAACATCATGCTGGTGTCAAACCAGTCCGGCAATATTGCTCCACGGCTGCCGACCTGTGCTAGACACGTCGTCACTTTGTTGAGCCAAGCTCAACTTTTTCGGATCATCATCTTGGCAAGCCGAACAAGAGTCCGGCATCGCGAAGGATAAATCATCATCAACATCGCCGCCCCACGGATTACACGGAGCGGGCATACCGGCATCGCCGCACGGTCGCTTCATCAAGCCGGTATCGACCACGTCACGACCTGCATCGGCAGGGCCGCACTATTGCTTCTTCAAGCTGGTGTCCATCACGCCGACCTACTTCGACATCTTGGCTGGACCGGGGGCTTCGCCATCTCTTCATCAACCTACTCCGGACACTTCGGCGTCACTAGCCGACCAGGCATGGGTGCGCGGATTGAGTCCCAATTTTGGGAATCACCTTCCTTTGGATTGCTACAACAAATAAACCAAGTGCTATTAATCCTAGTATTTCTTTTTGCTTGTTTGGGTTAAATTTTACCCAAAGAATATTACTCTGGTTAGTCCAGCATATGTACACAGGTCTATCAAATGGTGGCCGCATTATCGACGGTCGCATGATGGTTCGGTCAGTTTCTGTACACAGTTCAGCGAATGCCGCATCCGGAACTCGGGCCGACCTGTGAATCCAGGCTTTGCCACGCCTTTATTGCATTACGCCGACGACCTGCATCGACATCGACTTCGGCGCCAAGCCATATTTCTTTTACTACTCACTTTGCATAAATTATTTATTATGCAACATTTTTTTAATTCCTATTATTACTATTACCCCCGGTCTGCACTATTTTTTGTGCATAGGAAAATGATCCAGCCGGACTATATCCTTTGACGTCACATCGGCTGGACGGGGGCTTCGTCAACACTTCATTACCCCATGCCGGGGACTTTGACATCACTCTGCCGTCCTGCATTGACCGTTCTATGTCACCACTTCGGAGTGCCGAGCTCCTTGCTCCGCCACCTCAGGACCGGCTTGGGGGATGGAACCTTGTCCCGCATCAAGCTCGGACCGCGTCATCAATACCGAACACATTAACCAGCTAAGTTGCCTTCACGCTCAAAGTTTTAAATTTCTAACTTGTGTTCGGTTCGACCAAGAATTATACTTTTTTGTAAAAAAGTTGCTTGTAAAAATTTTCCTTGTCGAAACTTTGTTCGCACACGCTTGACGCGCTACCCGCGCTCATTGTACCTGGGGGCTTCTTTAACAGAAGCTTATTAATACGGGCTTTATGCCCAACACATGTGTCACACTTCCGCATGTACCTTTTATTCACCGTTATATGCATCGATATGACTTAAGTTTTGGCCAAGCTGGGTTGCCTGGCTCCTGTGCTTACCCCTACGTTCCCGATTGTTCGGCTAGGTGGTAAAGGGAGCACCTCTGCGATTGTTACAGCCGGGTCAGCCGGATGTGTACCTCAGACTGGGTGAAGCCGAAAGCTAGCGTTCTTAAGGGAATACTCGGTCGGTGAACTAAAAGATGATTTCTTACCTATTTATTTACCTGCCCCCAGATGTTTTTCTGCTCTTTTCGCAGTCCAGACATGCACTTTAGGGCATGCCTCCCAGGGAAAGGAACCCCTAACGGAACTATCCTCCCTGGAAGATGTTTCTTACTAACCATGTAATATAACATAACTAGTTGGGCACTTGTCTGATAAAGCACTAATGACCCCTACGCCTGGTCTCCATGCATGCCCCGGTTTTTATAACCGCGAGGGTATTCGGACACACTCCGGACTATTGGGTCCAGAGGTTGAAGCGAAAAGGTCCGCTACGACAAACGATCTACAATCCGGTTAGAAGGCATTCTACATGTCACCTTACATTTTATAGTCAACTTTTACCCAAGTCGCTTGGGGGCTCTTATGTTTATTTGAGACGTTTCATACTAAGTGTTTTTCTTCTTAGTCGTTGCAAAGTTAAAGCACGGCAGAAACACTTTTTTTCTAAAGTCCAATTTTCGGATTGGCACCGAACACTTGATCTTGTTCAGACATCATGTTTTTACTGACGTTTTTTGGTTTTCCAAGCTTTTGGCACTTTTAACTATTTGTATGTTTTCAGCACAAGTCTCGCAGTGCAACGCCGGACACCTTTAGAGATTCGGCAAAAACATTCTCGGATATTGCTATATATGCATCAGCTTCGAATTGTGTCTTCGGTCAATAGTTGGGTTGCCTGGCTCCCGCGCTTGCCTCCTACGTTCCGCTTTGTTCGGCTAGGTGTGCAAAGGGAGAACCACTGCGATTGTGCTTCTAGATCGCATGATCAAGCACCTCAGTGGAGAAAGCCGAAAACCGACTGTCACAATAGGTGTAAACTGGTCAGCGACCCGATGACTATATTAAATGACGAGCCATTCATAACATTGGCCGAAGTGTTTCCGGCTTGACCTCGACTGTCGCCGAACACTACCGGGGGCTATTAACTGGCTTCCAAACTAAATCCTCGATCTTTTGCTCTTACATTGGAGCTGAGGTTTCATGATCATGCTTAGCATGACAACCCAAAGAAAGGAACCGATAGCGGGACTATTTTCTTTGGAACACATTTCTTCTGTTAAACAACAATATAACATATCTCTCTGCGTACCTTTGTTTAGAAAGCCGTACGACCAGATTGCCTTGTTTGTCGTAAATCTTTGCCCTCATAAAGGCTTTATAAAGTAGGACAAACACTCCTCGGCTACCGGCCGAGGAGGTTGAAGCCCATGGTCAGTCAACAAAGTTTTGTACAATGCGGATCCAAGCATTAATGACATAAAGTACTTGGATACATTGAGTCATTACACATAATTTGTGATTTTACTATGGATATTGATCCTTAATGCGGCCACCCGTGCCCGCATTAAGGCTCGAGGGCTACTGGGCTTCGGGCTTATTATTTACAAATATTAAAGGGGCACATTGATCCCCTGATCTGGTGTTACCACCCGACCAGTGTCTCAGGGGCTACTGCATTGCTTGTTCTATGCAGAAAATCTTAAGTGCAATACAGTTTCCGAGGAGATTTTGATCCTCAGGTTGGTCGGCCGCACCCAACCTGAGTCTCGAGGACTGAGCACGCCGCTTTTTGTGTCCCGAAGTATTCTGCCGAGCTAGGACTTGATCCTCAGACCGATTTTGCAAATCAACTTGAGTCTCCGCGGCTACGGGGATCAGCGGTCTTATGTCATCCTTCAGGTGCATCTCGGGTTTTAGACCGATACATACCTTGAGGGCTACTGGCTATATATCTCGTCAGAGAATAAATTACAACAATAAAAAACATTGACCAAAAATCAGCCCATGACCGAGGTGCTTAACCACCTCGGAAGCAGTTCGACATATAGCTCGGATGCAAGTGGCTGGCTCCTTAGAGGGCATTTCCGGCATTAAGCTCGGTTAAACTCCTTCAAACTTCTTTGAACCAAGGTGATTTATGACACCTCGGATAAAGTCTGGCGTTGGAGCTCGGATACATAGTCCGGCGTTGGAGCTCGGATACAGTCCGGCGTTGGAGCTCGGATACATAGTCCGGCGTTAGGGCTGGGAAGCAGTCCGGCATTGGTGCTCGGCTGCAAAAGATACCTCGAATGCAGTCCGGCGTTGGAGCTCGGACGCAAGAGGACGTTGCCATCCGGGAACAACTTCAAACCCGAGGCATGGCATAAAAATAACAAGGCATTGATAAAGGCCGTAAACTTAAAGGGGCTCCTCGGATACCCAACGCGTAAACTCGTCGAATGCATTTCGGCGATCCTCAAGATAAAAGATGAGAAGATTTGTTGAACCAGTTTTCAAGACCGGCAACCGAAGATGAAGAACAGTTCGGAAGAATCGAGGAGCGTCCCTAACTTGAAGACCGGTTCAGGGGGCTACTAACGGTGTCCTGGACTAGGGGGTACTCAACGCGTCGTCTCCCGATCAGTTGGATTGGGCCGAGGACCCCCATGGCCGTATACTCATGGGCCAGTACGGAAAGCTGCCACATACAAGGAAGAATCAACAAGACTTGGTGATCAAGACAAGGACTCCTCCCCCACCGGCGTATTCGGCTAGGACTCTTGTTATCCTAGGCCTCTGGTGCATTATATAAACTGGGGCCAGGCTAGTCGATAGACATATACAACAACAATCATACCATAGGCTAGCTTCTAGGGTTTAGCCTCCTTGATCTCGTGGTAGATCCACTCTTGTAACACACATCATCAATATTAATCAAGCAGGACGTAGGGTTTTACATCCATCAAGAGGGCCCGAACCTGGGTAAAACATCGTGTCCCTTGCCTCCTGTTACCATTGATCCTAAGACGCACTGCTTGGGACCCCCTACCCGAGATCCGCCAGTTTTGACACCGACAACCTCCTATGACGATTTTGACACGTTTTGTTTTTGAGATTTTGGGTTGTGGTTCACGTGTCCTATTGTGTTTCGGCTATACAGGTACGGTTCGACATCATCATCACCACCACTCATCTTCGCAAAGGACTCATCATCGCCAAGGACAGTAACCTCGACGACATCTTTGTCATACCTTGTAATTGCATGGATAACCACATGGCCTTACTTTTCCATAGCTTACCCATCGAGACTAGCCATTGAGTATTGCCGGCAACGTGACTTGTGCACATTAGTGATCATACACCATAGCATACATACCATACCATAGTGGTACTTATCTTGGGATCATCTTTTGGTGTCACAAGGTTGTCATCGCATACACAATTGCTATCTTGGTTCGAGAAGTTTTGCATGAGAAAAGAGCTCAAAAGTGAAAGAGCCAACAAAGAGCTTCTAAGCAAGAACAATAGCATCATACTACATTAAGATTGTCATATCCGATCATCTTGGATCATACCACCAGTATACCATACATATAGCATACTTGGGATAGAGGTCTTTGCGTTTTTGCCTAGTAGGTTGTGCACAAGTTACGTATCTGCCTATTGTGCAATCGTGCTAGCGTCTCTCGAGTATTGTGCAACAAGAGCATTTTTGTGGATTCCACATTTTGGCTCATTTTTGGTTTGCACAATCCCACTAATCCATTTTCGTATGTGTTTCCGTGTACCTCTACTTGCTTGCTCTACTTGTTGCATTTGCAAATTTGTGAATCTTTTCCAACATTATCTATGCTCACTTACAATTGCATCAAATTTTGTGCCACCATCCTAACCAAGCTCCCCCATAAGCTTTTACTTGTGTAGGTGTGAGAACCGACAAGAATTGGTACCAATTGTGCTATTTCATTGTCCGCATTTGAGTGATCTAGATTCATCTCCAACATCGGTCAAGGTACATTTGGTATAAGTTCTTCTCCTTCTACCACTCACATTTTTTCTTGGAATGATGGATAGGCCAAGTGCTTCCACCAACCCACTCTTCATCGAGCAAGACGATGACATGTCATCATTCGTTACCAAGAGCCACCTCTTCGATGCACAACGAGCGTTGCATCAAGAGCAACAAGCAATGACCGACCGCATCGACAACCTCGCCACCGACTTGGGACTCTCCGAGCAACGTACAAGGGACTACTTCGACAACAAGCTTGACGCTCACAAGTAAGAGAACAATGCAAGAATGGACGAGATCCGTGCCTTGTTGGTGAACCATCCTCCTTCAACTTCTTCATACTCAAGACGGAGCCGCTCAAGTCGACACTCCAATGACACCTTCTCCGGCTCAAGTACACCGACATCAAACACTCTTCGACGAGCCGCGCTTCAAGACCGTCATGCATCTCACAATCCTCTACACGACAAGCATTCACAATAGCAAGTCGACGAGCAAGTACTTCATCCTCAACCACACCAAGTTGCTTTTGCACAAGCTCAAGAACGACAATGTCAACGTCGCCAAGAGGAAGAACGAGCGCATCTACATCAAGAGGAACAAGACGCTGAGGCTCAACGTCTTCAACAACAACAACGTGAAGCACAAGCACTTGAGGCGCAACATGCCCTTCAAGAACCAAGTCGAGCCATCGCCAACCGCAACCGAGATCGGTGCAATCAAGAGGAAGCAATTCGAGAAGAAATCCAACAGCAGAACTACCAACCAAGAGTGCCATGTCAAGTTCATAAAGCTCCTCCACAAGCCCGACAAGTTCCTCCTCAACCTCAAGTTCAACAAGAGCAAGTTGATCATGGACTTCTTCCACGCCAAGAGCAACATGAGGATGATTACCCTCACCGTCAAGGGCATCATCAGCATCCTCGACCACAATACAATGAAGAGCAACGTTATGGCAAGCTAGAATTCATAATGCCTAAGTTCAATGGAAGCAATGATCCCGAGGAGTACCTATCATGGGCATTGAAGGTCGACACAATATTTTGTTTGCACAACTATGAGGAAGAGAAGAAGATCGCTATGGCATCACTTTAGTTCAAAGACTATGTGCTCATATGGTGGGAACATGTCCTTGAGCGCCGAGAAGCAAGAGGTGAACCACCCATCACCACTTGGGCTCAAGTGAAAGATGTCATGCGAGCACGTTTTGTGCCCACCTACTACAATCGTGATCTCTTCAAGAAGCTCCAACTCCTCAAGCAAGGAACAAAGAGTGTTGAACAATACTACCAGGAAATGGAGATAGCCATGATACAAGACAGTGTCACGGAAGATGATGAGCAAACCATGGCACGTTTCTTGAATGGACTCAATCATCCCATCAAGAAGATTGCCGACTTCCAACCCTACTCCAACCTCATTGAGCTCGTGCATCAAGCTACCAAAGCCGAACGTCAAGTGCAAGATGACTTCAAATACACCAAGTACTCATCCAAGACTTACGGCTTCTCCAAAAACCAAGCTTCAACGACTCCTCCAACTTGTACCTCAACCAAGCCATCTACAAGCAACGACGAAAAGTCAAGTTTCAAGAAAGATTCGACAAGCTCAAGTCGTCTTCCTCCTATTACAAGCAACTTCAAGCCGCGTGCTTCATCATCTACTCCAACCGATGAGACCGTCAAGACAAGCTCCTTCAACTGTTTCACTTGCGGCAGCCGAGGACACAAGTCCTACCAATGCACAAACAAGTGCAGCATGATCCTCAACGATGATGGAACCTATGACTCCATGAGTGAAGAGGAGATGGAAGCCCTTGAGCAAGTGGCCATGCACCAGTGCGTGAACGAGGATGAAGATGATCGAGTCTTTTGTGATGAAGATTCGAGCCTCGCTCTCATTGGCTCCAAAGTCTTGACTCTTCGACATCAACAAGAAGAAGACCAAAGATGCCACATCTTCCACACAAAGGCCTGCATCAATGGAAGGTCCGTCAAGGTCATCATCGATGGAGGTAGTTGCCACAACTTGGCAAGTGAAGATGAAGCACCCGCACCCCTACAAAGTGCAATGGCTAAGCGACTCCGGCACTATACAAGTTGAGCATACGGTCCAAGTCTCCTTCAAGATTGGCACATATGAGGACACTTTGGAGTGTGATGTCGTCCCAATGTCCGTTTGCCACCTCTGTCTGGGTCGACCATGGCAATTCGACCACGGTGTCATCCACAATGGGCATACCAATCACTATGGCTGCAAGATGAAAGGGAAGGAATATGTGCTACGACCTATGTCTCCTAGTCAAGTGATAGCCGACAAGAAAGTGACCTATCGTGGAGAGAAGAGTGAGAAAGTGATCCACCAAAAGAGAGTGAGTGCCACAAGACAAAACCGAGTGCCTCCATGATGAGCGACAAGCAAAACTTAGTCTTATTTGCCACCAAAAGTGAGATGAGAGAAGTGTGTGAGAACCCATCGAGTGTTATGCACTTTGTCCTTGTGTGCAAGGATGGAGAACCAAAAACTAACACCTCACACGATCTACCTTTAGTGTTGTCTTCTCTTTTGCAGGAATTCCAAGATGTTTTCCCTGATGAGCTACCTCCGGGACTACCTCCACTACGAGTCATTGAGCACCGAATCGACCTCATCCCCGGAGCACCTCTTCCGAACAAAGCTCCATACCGTGTCAACCCCGAAGAAACTAAGGAGATCCAATGGCAAGTACAACAACTAATCGACAACGGTCATGTACGTGAAAGCTTAAGCCCTTGTGCCGTTCCCGTTATACTTGTGCCCAAGCTAGACGTTAGTTTTCGCATGTGCTTGGATTGTAGACCCATCAATACTATTCCCGTTCGCTATAGGCATCCCATTCCTCGCCTAGATGATATGCTTCATGAACTTAGCGGTGCCACCATTTTCTCAAAAAATGATCTTAAAAGTGGCTATTATCAAATCCGCATACAAGAAGGTGATGAATGGAAAACCACTTTCAAAAAAATATTGGCTTGTACGAGTGGTTGGTTGTGCCTATGGGTTTATCAGAAGCTCCCGGTACTTTCATGCGTCTTATGCATTTTGTGCTTCGACCTTATATTGGAGTGTTTGTTGTGGTTTACTTTGATGACATTCTTGTGTTTAGCAAATCCATGAAAGAGCATCTAAAGTATGTTAGGGCTGTTTTACAAACTCTTCGCAAGGAACATCTTTATGCCAACATGAAAAAGTGCACGTTTGGTGTTGACAAGCTTGTTTTCTTGTGTTTCGTTGTTTCCTCCAAGGGTCTCCATGTGGATGAATCTAAAAAATTGAAGCAATTAAAACTTGGCCCCAACCCACCAATTTACAACAAGTGCGTAGCTTTCTTTGGCCTTGCGGGTTTTTATCGTCGCTTTGTGAAAGATTTTAGCAGTATTGCCGCTCCTTTGCATGCCTTGAGTAAGAGAATGCTCCTTTTGTTTGGGGATCTTTGCAATCTACCGCTTTTGATGAGATCAAGTCTTTCCTTACTCATGCTCCGATTCTTGCTTTTCCCAACTTTAACAAAACTTTTGAGGTTCATTGTGATGCAAGTGGTACCAGAATTGGCGGAGTTTTGATGCAAGAAAAACGAGCCATTGCATATTTTAGTGAAAACTCTCTGGTGCTCAACTTAACTACCCCACCTATGACAAAGAGTGGTCTGCTTTAGTGCGTGTGCTACATGTTTGGGAACATTATCTTAGACCTCATGAGTTTGTCATACATACCGATCATGAAACACTTAAGTACTTAAAAGGTCAAACTAAGTTGAACAAGCATCATGCCAAACGGAGTGAATTTATTGAATATTTCCCCTATGTGATCAAGTACATAAAGGGCAAGGAAAATGTAGTTGTGGATGCACTTTCACGCATATGCACACTTGTCACTAAACTTGATTTGAATGTTATTGGCTTTGAGCACATAAAAGACTTGTATGCGAATGACCCTTCCTTTGCTAATCCTTATGCTAAATGTTTGACGCATACATCTTGGAACGATATTACATCAAGGATGATTATCTTATGAGAGCTAACAAACTTTGCATTGCCGAGTCTTCTCTTCGTTTGCTCCTTTTGCAAGAGGCTCATGGAGGCGGACTCATGGGACACTTTGGACACGAAAAGACATTCGCCACGCTCTCCAAGAACTACTTTTGGCCCAAGATGTTACGCGACGTCTCATGCTTCACCAACCGATGCTCTACAGGTTGCAAAGCTATGTCTAAAGCTCAATCCCATGGTCTTTACATGCCTCTTCCTATTCCGTATCAACCTTGGGAAGACATTAGCATGGCTTTTGTACTTGGTTTGCCTAGAACTCAAAATGGCAAGGATTTCGTGTTTGTTGTCGTGGACCGATTTTCTAAGATGGCACATTTCATTCCTTGCAACAAGATAGATGATGCTTCGCATGTTGCCAATCTCTTTTGTAGGGAAATCTTGCGCCACCATGGAGTACCAAAGACAATCGTCTCCGACCGCGACGTCAAGTTCTTGAGTTACTTTTGGAAGACGCTATGCACCAAGCTCGGAATCAAGCTCTTGTTCTCATGCTCATACCATCTGCAAACCGACGGCCAAACGGATGTGACGAACCATACCCTCTCCACTCTACTTTACGTGTTGATCAAGAAGAACATCAAGGAGTGGGAAGCGTGTGTACCCATCGCCGAGTTCGCCTACAACAGAGAAAGACATTCGACTACCGGCAAGTCCCCCTGCGAGGTCGCTACTTTTTTAACCTATTGTCCCCATTGGACATTCTACCTCTTCCTCTACAAGAGCGCACCAACCTCAACGCAAGTGCACGAGCAAGATATCTCAAGAAGATGCACGAAGATACAAGGCCCTAGGGTACTAGCATATCAATACCATGGTGATGACACTTTCGATCTGAGGTCGGATCTTTCCTGGGGGGGAGATGATGTGGAGCATCCCTCGCTCATCCCCGTGGACGTACCTACATCTCCCTCGACACCACCTGGACCCATGACAAGAGCTCGAGCAAAGGCTATCGAAGATAAGGTGAACTCGCTCCTCTCCGAACTACCGCTCCCTACTCACGAGACTTGGCTACTACCTCATACGGAGACTATGTGTGATCAGGTGCTTGGACAGGAGTCACGAGACAACTACATTTAATGACCAAGATGGCAAGGACACCAAGCGTGAAGATCAAGAACAAGAGCTGCTTTGGAAGGTACAGGCCCCGGACGACCGGCCTGGCTCGGACGTCCGACCCCGGGAGGGTGCTACAGCCAAGGGAAGGGAAGCCAGCCAAAACTACAGGCTCCGAATGACCGGACCAGCCCGGACGTCCGACCACTCCCAGGCCCCGGACGACCGAGCCAAACCGGACGTCCGGCCTTCCCCAACAAAACCAAAATCACGGAAATCCGAGGAAGTCCGGACGTCCGTGCCAGCGATCACAGAATGGAATCTATGGACATCCGAAGACACACGGACGTCCGGGACCCCGTGTGCCTCCGGACGACCGGCGCCCCACGGACGTTCGGACCCTGGCTGCGTCCAGCTATGGGCTGATGCCCTTGTACCCCTTCACTTCGCCCCTCATTTGCACTATGACTATAAATAGACCTCTCCCACCTCCTGGCTAGGGTTAGCGTTGATTTAGCTCATTTGTGAGATAGAGACTCGCTCATCCATCCGGATCTACTCTTCGTGAGGGACCGACACCTCCATCCGGAGAAGATCCACCTGGATTCAAGACCTCCATCCGGAGAAGACCATCATCAAGACCTCCTCACTGAGAAGAATCGGTTACCCTTTGTATCGTCCTTTGTTGGACTTGAATCTTGTATCGCTACTTGTGTTTCGATGATCTAGCGCATGTGTGATCATATTCTCTTTGGTGGAGTGTTTTCCTCTTCTGTTTCCCCGTGATTTCTCTCGTTCCCCTCCTCGTGTTCTTCGTGTTCCTCGTAGGGATCCTCTCCAAACGTGAAAGATCTGCCCCTAGGGTTCTGCTCTACATCATCTTGGTATCATGAGCCACGTTGATCACGTTTTTGGAGCCCCTACCCCATGTTTTGTAGCTTGATTTTGTTGTTTTTGTCCTAAATCTGAAAATCCCCACCAAAAATAGCCCCAAAATTCTTTTGTGATTTGTTGGTGAGTTGAAATTTTGTTGGATTTGGTCCATGGATTTGTGTTGCCATGTGTGGATCTAGCTTTCCCCACCCTCCCCACCCTTTTCCATCCAAAAACCCGCTCGATTTAGACATCACCACTTCCATCCACCCTGAAATCGTGCAGTTCATCCCGTGCCCGATTTTCGCCTAGGACTCGGACGACCGGACCCACCGGACATCCGACGACCAGACGACCGTGACCACCCGGACGTCCGAGAAAACCCCGATGAAACGGAAATTTCCCAATTCGGCCACCACCACTTCCACATTTTCCACCACATCTTCCAAACCCTCATACAACCATAGCTGCCCACATACACCACCATCATCCATGAATACCTCTGACGGTGTCCTGGACTAGGGGGTACTCAACGCGTCGTCTCCCGATCAGTTGGATTGGGCCGAGGACCCCCATGGCCGTATACTCATGGGCCAGTCCGGACAGCTGCCGCATACAAGGAAGAATCAACAAGACTTGGCGATCAAGACAAGGACTCCTCCCCCACCGGCATATTCGGCTAGGACTCTTGTTATCCTAGGCCTCTGGTGCATTATATAAACCGGGGTCTGGCTAGTCGATAGACATATACAACAACAATCATACCATAGGCTAGCTTCTAGGGTTTAGCCTCCTTGATCTCGTGGTAGATCCACTCTTGTAACACACATCATCAATATTAATCAAGCAGGACGTAGGGTTTTACCTCCATCAAGAGGGCCCGAACCTGGGTAAAACATCGTGTCCCTTGCCTCCTGTTACCATTAATCCTAAGACGCACTGCTTGGGACCCCCTACCCGAGATCCGCCGGTTTTGACACCGACATTGGTGCTTTCATTGAGAGTTCCGCTGTGTGATCGGCGAAAGGATCAATGGCTCGACTGTAGGTTAACTGCGACGTCGGCTTCTTTGTCACCAGATCGACTGGTCACCTTGGCTTGACTGAGGACTGCGCCCTACCTCCGATCATCATGTTCGGATGAAGGCCTTCATCAACACCAACTCCAATCTCTATCAAGATCATGGAGGAGTCATCCATGGAGCTCGGGGGCTCAACGTCAACATTGCCCTCAGGCGACCGTGCTATTTTTCTGGACAACAAACTTGTGTCTGCCACCACTGCCTCCTCGAGTGTCGCCTAAACGATTACTTCAGTGGAATTATGCGGAATTAAGTCTACAACAACCCTGCAAAAATTTCGTCGAGTTCCGATGGAGGAATCTCCAGCAATCTCCGATATACCGGAGCCCTGTTGAATCTGGACGAGAATCCGGACGAGTTTAGGGCATGGTATCCAGCGTCTAGCTCGGATGTCCTTTGGAGGATCCAACCATTGATTTGCTGCGGAATTCCCTTATCTACCACCTACCAAAAATTCAGCTTGACCCGACCGTCCAAACTCCGAGAAACTTCCGATTAGTGCATCACTTTTTGGATCTGTTTTCTGCGTGAAAACGAATCCGACCCGAGTTCGTCTTTTTTATGAACGAGATTTCGGACATCCTTTTTGAAGGAAGTTTTGTATGGGGTATTGTGTTTTGTTCCCGTACACATCCCACTAACTTTAAGATCTTTTGAACATGATCTTCAACATCATGCTGGTGTCAAACCAGTCCGGCAATATTGCTCCACGGCTGCCGACCTGCGCTAGACACGTCGTCACTTTGTTGAGCCAAGCTCAACTTCTTCGGATCATCATCTTGGCAAGCCGAACAAGAGTCCGGCATCGCGAAGGATAAATCATCATCAACATCGCCGCCCCATGGATTACACGGAGCGGGCATACCGGCACCGCCGCACGGTCGCTTCATCAAGCCGGTGTCGACCACGTCACGACCTGCATCGGCAGGGCCGCACTATTGCTTCTTCAAGCTGGTGTCCATCACGCCGACCTACTTCGACATCTTGGCTGGACCGGGGGCTTCGCCATCTCTTCATCAACCTACTCCGGACACTTCGGCGTCACTAGCCGACCAGGCATGGGTGCGCGGATTGAGTCCCAATTTTGGGAATCACCTTCCTTCGGATTGCTACAACAAATAAACCAAGTGCTATTAATCCTAGTATTTCTTTTTGCTTGTTTGGGTTAAATTTTACCCAAAGAATTATTACTCTGGTTAGTCCAGCATATGTACACAGGTCTATCAAATGGTGGCCCCATTATCGACGGTCGCATGATGGTTCGGTCAGTTTCCGTACACAGTTCAGCGAATGCCGCATCCGGAACTCGGGCCGACCTGTGAATCCAGGCTTTGCCACGCCTTTATTGCATTACGCCGACGACCTGCATCGACATCGACTTCGGCGCCAGGCCATATTTCTTTTACTACTCACTTTGCATAAATTATTTATTATGCAACATTTTTTTAATTCCTATTATTACTATTACCCCCGGTCTGCACTATTTTTTGTGCATAGGAAAATGATCCAGCCGGACTATATCCTTTGACGTCACATCGGCTGGACGGGGGCTTCGTCAACACTTCATTACCCCATGCCGGGGACTTCGACATCACTCTGCCGTCCTGCATTGACCGTTCTATGTCACCACTTTGGAGTGCCGAGCTCCTTGCTCCGCCACCTCAGGACCGGCTTGGGGGATGGAACCTTGTCCCGCATCAAGCTCGGACCGCGTCGTCAATACCGAACACATTAACCAGCTAAGTTGCCTTCATGCTCAAAGTTTTAAATTTCTAACTTGTGTTCGGTTCGACCAAGAATTATACTTTTTTGTAAAAAAGTTGCTTGTAAAAATTTTCCTTGTCGAAACTTTGTTCGCACACGCTTGACGCGCTACCCGCGCTCATTGTACCTGGGGGCTTCTTTAACAGAAGCTTATTAATACGGGCTTTATGCCCAACTCTTGTGTCACACTTCCGCATGTACCTTTTATTCACCATTATATGCATCAATATGACTTAAGTTTTGGCCAAGCTGGGTTGCCTGGCTCCTGTGCTTACCCCTACGTTCCCGATTGTTCGGCTAGGTGGTAAAGGGAGCACCTCTGCGATTGTTACTGCCGGGTCAGCCGGATGTGTACCTCAGACTGGGTGAAGCCGAAAGCTAGCATTCTTAAGGGAATACTCGGTCGGTGAACTAAAAGATGATTTCTTACCTATTTATTTACCTGCCCCCAGATGTTTCTCTGCTCTTTTCGCAGTCCAGACATGCACTTTAGGGCATGCCTCCCAGGGAAAGGAACCCCTAACGGAACTATCCTCCCTGGAAGGTGTTTCTTACTAACCATGTAATATAACATAACTAGTTGGGCACTTGTCTAATAAAGCACTAATGACACCTACGCCTGGTCTCCATGCATGCCCCGGGTTTTATAACCGCGAGGGTATTCGGACACACTCCGGACTATTGGGTCCAGAGGTTGAAGCGAAAAGGTCCGCTACGACAAACGATCTACAATCCGGTTAGAAGGCATTCTACATGTCACCTTACATTTTATAGTCAACTTTTACCCAAGTCGCTTGGGGGCTCTTATGTTTATTTGAGACGTTTCATACTAAGTGTTTTTCTTCTTAGTCGTTGCAAAGTTAAAGCACGGCAGAAACACTTTTTTTCTAAAGTCCAATTTTCGGATTGGCACCGAACACTTGATCTTGTTCAGACATCATGTTTTTACTGACGTTTTTTGGTTTTCCAAGCTTTTGGCACTTTTAACTATTTGTGTGTTTTCAGCACAAGTCTCGCAGTGCAACTCCGGACACCTTTAGAGATTCGGCAAAAACATTCTCGGATATTGCTATATATGCATCAGCTTCGAATTGTGTCTTCGGTCAATAGTTGGGTTGCCTGGCTCCCGCGCTTGCCTCCTACGTTCCGCTTTGTTCGGCTAGGTGTGCAAAGGGAGAACCACTGCGGTTGTGCTTCTAGCTCGCATGGTCAAGCACCTCAGTGGAGAAAGCCGAAAACCGACTGTCACAATAGGTGTAAACTGGTCAGCGACCCGATGACTATATTAAATGACGGGCCATTCATTACATTGGCCGAAGTGTTTCCGGCTTGACCTCGACTGTCGCCGAACACTACCGGGGGCTATTAACTGGCTTCCAAACTAAATCCTCGATCTTTTGCTCTTACATTGGAGCTGAGGTTTCATGATCATGCTTAGCATGACAACCCAAAGAAAGGAACCGATAGCGGGACTATTTTCTTTGGAACACATTTCTTCTGTTAAACAACAATATAACATATCTCTCTGCGTACCTTTGTTTAGAAAGCCGTACGACCAGATTGCCTTGTTTGTCGTAAATCTTTGCCCTCATAAAGGCTTTATAAAGTAGGACAAACACTCCTCGGCTACCGGCCGAGGAGGTTGAAGCCCATGGTCGGTCAACAAAGTTTTGTACAATGCGGATCCGAGCATTAATGACATAAAGTACTTGGATACATTGAGTCATTACACATAATTTGTGATTTTACTATGGATATTGATCCTTAATTCGGCCACCCGTGCCCGCATTAAGGCTCGAGGGCTACTGGGCTTCGGGCTTATTATTTACAAATATTAAAGGGGCACATTGATCCCCTGATCTGGTGTTGCCACCCGACCAGTGTCTCGGGGGCTACTGCATTGCTTGTTCTATGCAGAAAATCTTAAGTGCAATACAGTTTCCGAGGAGATTTTGATCCTCAGGTTGGTCGGCCGCACCCAACCTGAGTCTCGAGGACTGAGCACGCCGCTTTTTGTGTCCCGAAGTATTCTGCCGAGCTAGGACTTGATCCTCAGACCGATTTTGCAAATCAACTTGAGTCTCAGCGGCTACGGGGATCAGCGGTCTTATGTCATCCTTCAGGTGCATCTCGGGTTTTAGACCGATACATACCTTGAGGGCTACTGGCTATATATCTCGTCAGAGAATAAATTACAACAATAAAAAACATTGACCAAAAATCAGCCCATGACCGAGGTGCTTAACCACCTCGGAAGCAGTTCGACATATAGCTCGGATGCAAGTGGCTGGCTCCTTAGAGGGCATTTCCGGCATTAAGCTCGGTTAAACTCCTTCAAACTTCTTTGAACCAAGGTGATTTATGACACCTCGGATAAAGTCTGGCGTTGGAGCTCGGATACATAGTCCGGCGTTGGAGCTCGGATACAGTCCGGCGTTGGAGCTCGGATACATAGTCCGGCGTTAGGGCTGGGAAGCAGTCCGGCATTGGTGCTCGGCTGCAAAAGATACCTCGAATGCAGTCCGGCGTTGGAGCTCGGACGCAAGAGGACGTTCCCATCCGGGAACAACTTCAAACCCGAGGCATGGCATAAAAATAACAAGGCATTGATAAAGGCCGTAAACTTAAAGGGGCTCCTCGGATACCCAACGCGTAAACTCGTCGAATGCATTTCGGCGATCCTCAAGATAGAAGATGAGAAGATTTGTTGAACCAGTTTTCAAGACCGGCAACCGAAGATGAAGAACAGTTCGGAAAAATCGAGGAGCGTCCCTAACTTGAAGACCGGTTCAGGGGGCTACTAACGGTGTCCTGGACTAGGGGGTACTCAACGCGTCGTCTCCCGATCAGTTGGATTGGGCCGAGGACCCCCATGGCCGTATACTCATGGGCCAGTACGGAAAGCTGCCACATACAAGGAAGAATCAACAAGACTTGGTGATCAAGACAAGGACTCCTCCCCCACCGGCGTATTCGGCTAGGACTCTTGTTATCCTAGGCCTCTGGTGCATTATATAAACTGGGGCCAGGCTAGTCGATAGACATATACAACAACAATCATACCATAGGCTAGCTTCTAGGGTTTAGCCTCCTTGATCTCGTGGTAGATCCACTCTTGTAACACACATCATCAATATTAATCAAGCAGGACGTAGGGTTTTACATCCATCAAGAGGGCGCGAACCTGGGTAAAACATCGTGTCCCTTGCCTCCTGTTACCATTGATCCTAAGACGCACTGCTTGGGACCCCCTACCCGAGATCCGCCGGTTTTGACACCGACAACCTCCTATGACGATTTTGACATGTTTTGTTTTTGAGATTTTGGGTTGTGGTTCACGTGTCCTATTGTGTTTCGGCTATACAGGTACGGTTCGACATCATCATCACCACCACTCATCTTCGCAAAGGACTCATCATCGCCAAGGACAGTAACCTCGACGACATCTTTGTCATACCTTGTAATTGCATGGATAACCACATGGCCTTACTTTTCCATAGCTTACCCATCGAGACTAGCCATTGAGTATTGCCGGCAACGTGACTTGTGCACATTAGTGATCATACACCATAGCATACATACCATACCATAGTGGTACTTATCTTGGGATCATCTTTTGGTGTCACAAGGTTGTCATCGCATACACAATTGCTATCTTGGTTCGAGAAGTTTTACATGAGAAAAGAGCTCAAAAGCGAAAGAGCCAACAAAGAGCTTATAAGCAAGAACAATAGCATCATACTACATTAAGATTGTCATATCCGATCATCTTGGATCATACCACCAGTATACCATACATATAGCATACTTGGGATAGAGGTCTTTGCGTTTTTGCCTAGTAGGTTGTGCACAAGTTACGTATCTGCCTATTGTGCAATCGTGCTAGCGTCTCTCGAGTATTGTGCAACAAGAGCATTTTTGTGGATTCCACATTTTGGCTCATTTTTGGTTTGCACAATCCCACTAATCTATTTTCGTATGTGTTTCCGTGTACCTCTACTTGCTTGCTCTACTTGTTGCATTTGCAAATTTGTGAATATTTTCCAACATTATCTATGCTCACTTACAATTGCATCAAATTTTGTGCCAC
Organism: Triticum dicoccoides; assembly: GCF_002162155.2. Taxonomy (NCBI): domain Eukaryota; kingdom Viridiplantae; phylum Streptophyta; class Magnoliopsida; order Poales; family Poaceae; genus Triticum; species Triticum dicoccoides. The sequence goes on from NC_041385.1 coordinate 344,163,624, forward strand.
CATCCTAACCAAGCTCCCCCATAAGCTTTTACTTGTGTAGGTGTGAGAACCGACAAGAATTGGTACCAATTGTGCTATTTCATTGTCCGCATTTGAGTGATCTAGATTCATCTCCAACATCGGTCAAGGTACATTTGGTATACGTTCTTCTCCTTCTACCACTCACATTTTTTCTTGGAATGATGGATAGGCCAAGTGCTTCCACCAACCCACTCTTCATCGAGCAAGACGATGACATGTCATCATTCGTTACCAAGAGCCACCTCTTCGATGCACAACGAGCGTTGCATCAAGAGCAACAAGCAATGACCGACCGCATCGACAACCTCGCCACCGACTTGGGACTCTCCGAGCAACGTACAAGGGACTACTTCGACAACAAGCTTGACGCTCACAAGCAAGAGAACAATGCAAGAATGGACGAGATCCGTGCCTTGTTGGTGAACCATCCACCTTCAACTTCTTCATACTCAAGACGGAGCCGCTCAAGTCGACACTCCAGTGACACCTTCTCCGGCTCAAGTACACCGACATCAAACACTCTTCGACGAGCCGCACTTCAAGACCGTCATGCATCTCGCAATCCTCTACACGACAAGCATTCACAATAGCAAGTCGACGAGCAAGTACTTCATCCTCAACCACACCAAGTTTCTTTTGCACAAGCTCAAGAACGACAATGTCAACGTCGCCAAGAGGAAGAACGAGCGCATCTACATCAAGAGGAACAAGACGCTGAGGCTCAACGTCTTCAACAACAACAACGTGAAGCACAAGCACTTGAGGCGCAACATGCCCTTCAAGAACTAAGTCGAGCCATCGCCAACCGCAACCGAGATCGGCGCAATCAAGAGGAAGCAATTCGAGAAGAAATCCAACAGCAGAACTACAAACCAAGAGTGCCATGTCAAGTTCATAAAGCTCCTCCACAAGCCCGACAAGTTCCTCCTCAACCTCAAGTTCAACAAGAGCAAGTTGATCATGGACTTCTTCCACGCCAAGAGCAACATGAGGATGATTACCCTCACCGTCAAGGGCATCATCAGCATCCTCGACCACAATACAATGAAGAGCAATGTTATGGCAAGCTAGAATTCATAATGCCTAAGTTCAATGGAAGCAATGATCCCGAGGAGTACCTATCATGGGCATTGAAGGTCGACAAAATATTTCGTTTGCACAACTATGAGGAAGAGAAGAAGATCGCTATGGCATCACTTTAGTTCAAAGACTATGTGCTCATATGGTGGGAACATGTCCTTGAGCGCCGAGAAGCAAGAGGTGAACCACCCATCACCACTTGGGCTCAAGTGAAAGATGTCATGCGAGCACGTTTTGTGCCCACCTACTACAATCGTGATCTCTTCAAGAAGCTCCAACTCCTCAAGCAAGGAACAAAGAGTGTTGAACAATACTACCAGGAAATGGAGATAGCCATGATACAAGACAGTGTCACGGAAGATGATGAGCAAACCATGGCACGTTTCTTGAATGGACTCAATCATCCCATCAAGAAGATTGCCGACTTCCAACCCTACTCCAACCTCATTGAGCTCGTGCATCAAGCTACCAAAGCCGAACGTCAAGTGCAAGATGACTTCAAATACACCAAGTACTCATCCAAGACTTACGGCTTCTCCAACAACCAAGCTTCAACGACTCCTCCAACTTGTACCTCAACCAAGCCATCTACAAGCAACGACGACAAGTCAAGTTTCAAGAAAGATTCGACAAGCTCAAGTCGTCTTCCTCCTATTACAAGCAACTTCAAGCCGCGTGCTTCATCATCTACTCCAACCGATGAGACCGTCAAGACAAGCTCCTTCAACTGTTTCACTTGCGGCAGCCGAGGACACAAGTCCTACCAATGCACAAACAAGTGCAGCATGATCCTCAACGATGATGGAATCTATGACTCCATGAGTGAAGAGGAGATGGAAGCCCTTGAGCAAGTGGCCATGCACCAGTGCGTGAACGAGGACGAAGATGATCGAGTCTTTTGTGATGAAGATTCGAGCCTCGCTCTCATTGGCTCCAAAGTCTTGACTCTTCAACATCAACAAGAAGAAGACCAAAGATGCCACATCTTCCACACAAAGGCCTGCATCAATGGAAGGTCCGTCAAGGTCATCATCGATGGAGGTAGTTGCCACAACTTGGCAAGTGAAGATGAAGCACCCGCACCCCTACAAAGTGCAATGGCTAAGCGACTCCGGCACTATACAAGTTGAGCATACGGTCCAAGTCTCCTTCAAGATTGGCACATATGAGGACACTTTGGAGTGTGATGTCGTCCCAATGTCCGTTTGCCACCTCTGTCTTGGTCGACCATGGCAATTCGACCACGGTGTCATCCACAATGGGCATACCAATCACTATGGCTGCAAGATGAAAGGGAAGGAATATGTGCTACGACCTATGTCTCCTAGTCAAGTGATAGCCGACAAGAAAGTGACCTATCGTGGAGAGAAGAGTGAGAAAGTGATCCACCAAAAGAGAGTGAGTGCCACAAGACAAAACCGAGTGCCTCCATGATGAGCGACAAGCAAAACTTAGTCTTATTTGCCACCAAAAGTGAGATGAGAGAAGTGTGTGAGAACCCATCGAGTGTTATGCACTTTGTCCTTGTGTGCAAGGATGGAGAACCAAAAACTAACACCTCACACGATCTACCTTTAGTGTTGTCTTCTCTTTTGCAGGAATTCCAAGATGTTTTCCCTGATGAGCTACCTCCGGGACTACCTCCACTACGAGTCATTGAGCACCGAATCGACCTCATCCCCGGAGCACCTCTTCCGAACAAAGCTCCATACCGTGTCAACCCCGAAGAAACTAAGGAGATCCAACGGCAAGTACAACAACTAATCGACAACGGTCATGTAAGTGAAAGCTTAAGCCCTTGCGCCGTTCCCGTTATACTTGTGCCCAAGCAAGACGTTAGTTTTCGCATGTGCTTGGATTGTAGACCCATCAATACTATTCCCGTTCGCTATAGGCATCCCATTCCTCGCCTAGATGATATGCTTCATGAACTTAGCGGTGCCACCATTTTCTCAAAAAATGATCTTAAAAGTGGCTATTATCAAATCCGCATACAAGAAGGTGATGAATGGAAAACCACTTTCAAAAAAATATTGGCTTGTACGAGTGGTTGGTTGTGCCTATGGGTTTATCGGAAGCTCCCGGTACTTTCATGCGTCTTATGCATTTTGTGCTTCGACCTTATATTGGAGTGTTTGTTGTGGTTTACTTTGATGACATTCTTGTGTTTAGCAAATCCATGAAAGAGCATCTAAAGTATGTTAGGGCTGTTTTGCAAACTCTTCGCAAGGAACATCTTTATGCCAACATGAAAAAGTGCACGTTTGGTGTTGACAAGCTTGTTTTCTTGTGTTTCGTTGTTTCCTCCAAGGGTCTCCATGTGGATGAATCTAAAAAATTGAAGCAATTAAAACTTGGCCCCAACCCACCAATTTGCAACAAGTGCGTAGCTTTCTTTGGCCTTGCGGGTTTTTATCGTCGCTTTGTGAAAGATTTTAGCAGTATTGCCGCTCCTTTGCATGCCTTGAGTAAGAGAATGCTCCTTTTGTTTGGGGATCTTTGCAATCTACCGCTTTTGATGAGATCAAGTCTTTGCTTACTCATGCTCCGATTCTTGCTTTTCCCAACTTTAACAAAACTTTTGAGGTTCATTGTGATGCAAGTGGTACCAGAATTGGCGGAGTTTTGATGCAAGAAAAACGAGCCATTGCATATTTTAGTGAAAACTCTCTGGTGCTCAACTTAACTACCCCACCTATGACAAAGAGTGGTCTGCTTTAGTGCGTGTGCTACATGTTTGGGAACATTATCTTAGACCTCATGAGTTTGTCATACATACCGATCATGAAACACTTAAGTACTTAAAAGGTCAAACTAAGTTGAACAAGTGTCATGCCAAACGGAGTGAATTTATTGAATATTTCCCCTATGTGATCAAGTACATAAAGGGCAAGGAAAATGTAGTTGTGGATGCACTTTCACGCATATGCACACTTGTCACTAAACTTGATTTGAATGTTATTGGCTTTGAGCACATAAAAGACTTGTATGCGAATGACCCTTCCTTTGCTAATCCTTATGCTAAATGTTTGACGCATACATCTTGGAACGATATTACATCAAGGATGATTATCTTATGAGAGCTAACAAACTTTGCATTGCCGAGTCTTCTCTTCGTTTGCTCCTTTTGCAAGAGGCTCATGGAGGCGGACTCATGGGACACTTTGGACACGAAAAGACATTCGCCACGCTCTCCAAGAACTACTTTTGGCCCAAGATGTTACGCGACGTCTCACGCTTCACCAACCGATGCTCTACAGGTTGCAAAGCTATGTCTAAAGCTCAATCCCATGGTCTTTACATGCCTCTTCCTATTCTGTATCAACCTTGGGAAGACATTAGCATGGCTTTTGTACTTGGTTTGCCTAGAACTCAAAATGGCAAGGATTCTGTGTTTGTTGTCGTGGACCGATTTTCTAAGATGGCACATTTCATTCCTTGCAACAAGATAGATGATGCTTCGCATGTTGCCAATCTCTTTTGTAGGGAAATCTTGCGCCTCCATGGAGTACCAAAGACAATCGTCTCCGACCGCGACGTCAAGTTCTTGAGTTACTTTTGGAAGACGCTATGCGCCAAGCTCGGAATCAAGCTCTTGTTCTCATCCTCATACCATCTGCAAACCGACGGCCAAACGGATGTGACGAACCATACCCTCTCCACTCTACTTTACGTGTTGATCAAGAAGAACATCAAGGAGTGGGAAGCGTGTGTACCCATCGCCGAGTTCGCCTACAACAGAGAAAGACATTCGACTACCGGCAAGTCCCCCTGCGAGGTCGCTACGTTTTTAACCCGTTGTCCCCATTGGACATTCTACCTCTTCCTCTACAAGAGCGCACCAACCTCAACGCGAGTGCACGAGCAAGATATCTCAAGAAGATGCACGAAGATACAAGGCACACCATCGAGTGCCAAATACAACGACTAGCGTCCAAGCTCAACGTCAACAAACAACCCATGATATTCAACATTGGCGGTCTCGTGTGGCTACACCTTCGCAAGGACCGCTTTCCCAACAAATGCAAGTCCAAACTTCTACCTCGAGCGAATGGACTCTTCAAGGTGCTAGCACGCTACAACAACAATGCCTACAAGATCGACCTCCCACAAGACAAGTACAACGTGAGCGACATCTTCAGCGTCAAGGACCTCTCGTCATACCATCGTGATGACACTTTCGATCCGAGGTCAGATCTTTCCCAAGGGGGGTGGGGAGATGATGTGTAGCATCCCTCGCTCATCCCCATGGACGTACCTACATCTCCCTCGACACCACTTGGACCCATGACAAGAGCTCGAGCAAAGGCTATCAAAGATAAGGTGAACTCGCTCCTCTCCGAACTACCTCTCCCTAATCACGAGACTTTGCTACTACCTAATACGGAGACTCTATGTGTGATCAGGTGCTTGGACGGGAGTCACGGGACAGATACATTCAATGACCAAGATGGCGAGGACACCACGCGTGAAGATCAAGAAGAAGAGCTGCTTTGGAAGCTACAGGCCTCGAACGACCGGCCTGGCCCGAACGTCCGACCCCTGGAGGACGCTACAGCCAAGGGAAGAGAAGCCAGCCAGAGCTACAGGCTCTGGACGACCAGACCAGCGTGGACGTCCGACCACTCCTAGGCCCCGGATGACCGAGCCAGCCCGGACGTTTGGCCCTTCCCCAACAGAACCAAAATCACGGAAATCTGAGGAAGTCCGGACGTCCATGCCAGCGATCACAGAATGGAATCTACGGACATCCGAAGACACACGGTCGTCCGGGACCCCGCGTGCCTCCGGACGACCGGCACCCCACGGATGTCCGGGCCCTGGCTGTGTCCAGCTGTGGGCTGGTGCCCTTGTACCCCTTCACTTTACCCCTCATTTGCACTATGACTATAAATAGACCTCTCCCACCTCCTAGCTACGGTTAGCGTTGATTTAGCTCATTTGTGAGATAGAGCCTCGCTCATCCATCCGTTTCTACTCCTCGCGAGGGACCAACACTTCCATCCAGAGAAGATCCACCTGGATTCAAGACCTCCATCCGGAGAAGACCATCATCAAGACCTCCGCACGGAGAAGAATCGGTTACCTTTTGTATCGTCCTTTGTTGGACTTGAATCTTGTATCTCTACTTGTGTTTTGATGATCTAGCGCATGTGTGATCATATTCTCGTTGGTGGAGTGTTTTCCTCTTATGTTTCCCCGTGATTTTTCTCGTTCCCCTCCTCGTGTTCCTCATGTTCCTCATAGGGATCCTCTCCAAACGTGAAAGATCCTCTCCAACGAGGGAAGGTTATGGGCGCGCGCTACCTTGATCAGGTAGGCGGACATAAGCCTTGTGTGACCATGTTTGGTTTTTGAGCTCATGTCCCCGTTTGGGACCGTTTTGTTTTGCCACGACGGTGGCCGTTGATGCCTCTGGTAGGCACGGGGCCACCCACGCCACCCATGACTTATCCATGAGGGGAGTTGGTCAGAGTGGTCGGGAGGGTCTCAGGGGCAATAAGATCGGTTTTGTCGGAACACCGTTGGTCCACCCGAATGGGAGTACAAGGCCATGGGTTCCATGGTGTGGGTAAACTGTGCTACCTGTGCAGAGTGTGTGTTAAACCTATCAATAGCCGCATCCTCGGTCATGGGCACAGTTCGTAGTAGGTCACACTATCGGGTCTTGGTTGAAATGGAGGATAAACCGAAATAAGTAAGTTGATAACTAATGTGCGATATGTAATGTGGTGACTTGGACTATGAGATAGTCGTGAGAAGTCACGGTGATGTTTCAGTATGATCACGGGACGAGGTCTCGCTGAGTCATGAGTTTGCTCCGAGGAACCGTGACAGAGTAAGAGATTGCTGCCTAAATTTAGTACAATATGTCTTCACGGAGGTAACTGGTATTGTATTTTCAACATAGTTCATGTATGTATCCATGTCTCGTAGCTACATCTATGCCATGTCATGTTATAATTGAAATGCTATGCTATGCCATGTTTTGCTGTTGCCATGTTAAAAGTAAGTTTGATATGCCATGTTATTGCCATGCTTGTAGATGCTATGATGTTGATGTTTAGTTGATCTTTTTCTCTAGTTAATATCATGCCATGCTTAGTTTCGATTATGAGGTAGTTTGTTGCATGCGCTTGATTCTTGCTTTGTCATCTCCCTGTTTGGATGCTATATATTTGGTTGTCTTGCAAGTACATTCAATGTACTGACCTAGCGTGTCATGCCAGTTTGTAGGTCTGCCTGGATCGTTTGCTTGTTTGATCACGCTAGGCCGTTACCTTGCCAGTCCCGTGAGTTGTGGAGCCCAGCCAGAGTCGATATACTGCCAAACCAAGACTTACGCCGCCATTTAGATAGCCTTAGAGCTATGCCAGATGATTGTATTCATCAATGATGTAATCTTATATACATGTATTTGATGAACATTCTTGTACCTGGAATGTTGTATCATGGACCTGTCGTGTGTCAGGTGTTATCCTGGGCTGACGTGCGAAGGCCCCCTGCTCCATGCAGATCAGGGTGCCACAGGAGATGGTATCAGAGCAGCTAGGCTGGCATAGGATTACCCTAGCATTAGACCCCATTACCATCAACCCGTAATGATCCTAAGGGATTTAACCCATCCCTGGCATCTGGCGTGGCCACTTTTGCTTCTTTATTAACCTGGGATTCAATCAGCTGTCAGTTTTCCCATGAGTCATGTTGAACGACGTGGGTTGCCCTGTAATGATCTGTGGGCCGCCCACATCCACGGGGAGGTGATTGCCATTTTACTCATCCCACTACTGCTGCCATTTCCGCCATGTACGCCATATGCATTACGCAGGGTTGGTGGCGGAGGCGCAGGGCACGGGAATGAGTGTCGTGGCAGAAAGCTCGACACTGTTGATAGGAGCAGGAGGGTGGTCAGTGATTCCGGATATTGCCAATGACGCAGACAGACCGGATTGGTCGATCGTGGCGGTTGCCACGGGGTAGTGGGGAGCCAGCCCCTGCCATGCTGCACTATAAAAGGAGGTGCGGAGTTGGGCGAAGGGACTCACCCACGCCTCTCTTCTTCCTTCTTGCGCCCCTCTTCCGCCATGGTGATGGAGAGAGGGCGCGGTCGTGCTCCAGCTTTGTCTTCCCTGCCGGTGTCCCTCCTACCTTGTTTCGCTGGTCCTGGCAGTGGTGACTAGTGCATCACCTGGCCACACCTTCTGCCCTTCCGGCTTCGTCCCCGCCCTCCCGATCTTGTCAGGCTGCGCCCCGTAGGCCCTGGCGGGGTCAGGCTGGGCTTCTGCCCAGGCACTCCTTTTTTCCCTTGTCACCTCCCATTGTAACTCCTAGTAGGAGAGGGACAAGAAAGGCATTACGGGGTACTTATATTTTTTCAGTTTAAAAGGTGTAGGCATCTACCAATCTTAAGTTTAAATTATGTAACATCCCATCCATATTTGTACCCTGTAAGGTTTGTACTTGTTTATCTACGTATTAATGAAAAAAGGATGTGCTTGCTGAGAGTTTGTGCATGTATCGAGTGCATGCTAAGGGATGACTCCTCAGTACTTCCAAGTAAACAAGGTTGTCCGGCAAGACACCTTACCGGTTCCTTCCATTGCCACCGCAGGGCTTGGCCTGACGGGTTAGGAGCGTGGAAAGGAAACGACCCCTTGTCAACCCTTTTCCCAAATGCTACAACAACCCTGATTGAAGTGATTCTTTGAAAAAAGGTGGGAGCACAGATGTTGAGGGTGACAAGGTTCTTCTGCGCACAAGCTTTTATAGAGGGGATACCATGGACGGTTAGGTAGACTTATCTGTCATATGCTGTCAGGGATCGATGTGCCAGCTTGTTCTCAATTGTTCCCTTTGGGGAGTTTATAAACGACAGGGACCCTATTGTTGGTACAAGGGAAAAACAGTGGCATACGATCCAATCTATATGCATTATTGACTATAGCAAAGTCATACTTAAATAAACATGCATGCAAGTTTTTAGGTGCCAGCGCTTCATGATACGTCTCCAACGTATCTACTTTTCCAAACACTTTTGCCCTTGTTTTGGCCTCTAATTTGCATGATTTGAATGGAACTAACCTGTACTAACGATGTTTTCAGCAGAATTGCCATGGTGTTATTTTTGTGCAGAAATAAAAGTTCTCGGAATGACCAGAAACTTCACGGAGTCACATTTTGGAATTAATAAAAAATACAGGCGACAGAATCAACAGAAGAGGCCCACACCCTGGCCACGAGGGTGGGAGACGCCCCCCCCCCCCGGGGTGCGCCCCTTGCCTCGTGGGCCCCCTGGACCTCCACCGACCTCAACTCCAACTCCATATATTCACGTTCGGCGAGAAAAAAATCAGAGAGAAGGATTCATCGCATTTTACGATATGGAGCCGCCGCCAAGCCCTGTTCTTCCTCGGGAGGGCAAATCTTGCGTCCGTTCGGGGCTCTGGAGAGGGGAACCCGTCGCCATCGTCATCATCAATCATCCTCCATCACCAATTTCATGATGTCCACCGCCGTGCGTGAGTAATCCCATCGTAGGATTGCTGGACGATGATGGGTTGGATGAGATTTACCATGTAATCGAGTTAGTTTTGTTAGGGTTTGATCCCTAGTATCCACTATGTTCTAAGATTGATGTTGCTATCACTTTGCCATGCTTAATGCTTGTCACTAGGGCCTGAGTGCCATGATTTCAGATCTGAACCTATTATGTTTTCATGAATATATGAGTGTTCTTGATCCTATCTTGCAAGTTATAGTCACCTACTACGTGTTATGATCCGGAAAACCCCGGAGTGACAATAGTCAAGACACTTCCCGGTGATGACCGCAGTTTGAGGAGTTCATGTATTCACTAACTACTAATGCTTTGGTTCAGTTCTCTATTAAAAGGAGGCCTTAATATCCCTTGGTTTCCATTAGGACCTCGCTGCCACGGGAGGGTAGGACAAAAGATCTCCTGCAAGTTCTTTTCCATAAGCACATATGATTATATTCGAAATACATGCCTACATTATATTGATGAACTAGAGCTAGTTCTGTGTCACCCTATGTTATAACTGTTGCATGATGAATTACATCCAACATAATTATCCATCATTGATCCATTGCCTACGAGTTTTTCACATATTGATCTTTGCTAAGTTACTTTTCCGTTGCCACTGGTATGATTGCTACAAAACTGCTACTGTTACTTTTGCCACCATTACCGTTACTTCCATACTACTTTGCTACTAACTACTTTGTTGCAGATATTAAGTCTTCCAGGTGTGGTTGAATTGACAACTCAACTGCTAATACTTGAGAATATTTTTTGGCTCCCCTTGTATCGAATCAATAATTTGGGTTGAATACTCTACCCTCGAAAATTGTTGCGATCCCCTATACTTGTGGGTTATCAAGACCTTTTTCTGGCGCCCTTGCCAGGGAGCATAGCTCTATTCTCGGATTCACTTGGGATTTATATCTGTTGATCACTATGAGGAATTAGAAAGATCAAAGAACCAAGATATTTCCCTCAACTATGAGGGGAGGTAAGGAACTGCCATCTAGCTCTGCACTTGATTCACCTTCTGTTTTGAGAAAACTCGCGACACCTACACTTGCTATTGATTCTAATATGTCGCATGTTATTGATGATACCACTTCTGCTATGCATGATGCTTATGATGATTCTACTTCTCTGCTTGATAATAATGTGCCACTAGGTGAATTTTTGGATGAACAACTTGCTAGGGTTAGAGAGAATCAAATTACTGAAACTGATGATATTAATGAAAGTGATGATGAAGATTCTCCCCCTAGATATGAATTGCCTGTTGTACCTGAGGGTTATGTTATGGATGAAGAAACTACTAGAGACTTTCTTGCTTGCAATGATAGATATGATTTTAAGAAACTGTTGGCTATGTTGAAAGAAAAGTCTTTGAATGCAAGAATGCAATATGACCCTATGTTTTCTACTTCACCTATCTGTATTACTGATAAGGATTATGAATTCTCTGTCGATCCTGAGCTAATTACTTTGGTTGAATCTGATCCTTTCTATGGCTATGAATCTGAAACTATTGTGGCACATCTTACTAAACTGAATGATATAGCCACCCTATGTACTCATGAGGAAAAATTCGTTACTATTATATTCTTAAATGGTTTCCTTTCTCATTAAAGGGTGATGCTAAGATATGGTTTAACTCTCTTGCTCCTGGTTGTGTGCGTAGTCCCTAGGATATGATTTATTACTTCTATGCAAAATATTTTCCCGCTCATAAGAAACAAGCTGCCTTAAGGAAAATATTTCATTTTGGGCAAATAGAAGAAGAGAGTCTCCCACAAGCTTGGCGGAGGCTTCTCCGATTACTTAATGCTTTGTCGGATCATCCTCTCAAGAAAAATGAAATACTTGATATCTTTTATAATGGACTAACTGATGCTTCCAGAGACCACCTGGATAGTTGTGTTGGTTGTCTTTTCAGGGAAAGAACTTTTGAAGAGGACATCAATACCATTGTTACACCCACAACCCCTGCTTCTATACATATTGGACCAATTACTAGAGCTCGCGCACGCCAACTAAATTACCAGGTACTTTCGTTTCTTGGTAATGATTCTAATGTTCATGAGAATATGATGCTGCCTAAATTGGATACATTTGTTTTGCTTACAAATGAAGGGCTTAGCTTGGAGAAGGGTGAGCATTGGAGCAAGAAGAAGCATGGAGATGATGGCATGCACAAGGGGAACAAGAACGGAGTTACAACTGATGATTTCAGGGCTTTGAAGCCACCATAACGAGTGCATGAATCCTTGGACGAAATATACAAGATGCCACTTCATAAATTTTGTCCAAAGGCTATTCTAGGTGCTACGTCACCTTTTTATTGGGCCAGGCCCATGTAATTTCTAAATACATAAGTATAGGCTATTTTTAGAGTCCGTATGTGTGGGGAAACAAGAGATAGGGTTGGTTTCGGACCCCTCCATCAAGGGCCACGAAATTCCCCCCTCTTCCTCCATATATATAGCCCTTAGGGCATCGTTTAGACTTGGGTTTTGTTTAGATTAAAAGTTCGCCATAGCTGCAACTTCGCGTACTTTCTTTGTGTTCAACGACCAGACAAAGGCATCACAGAACCCCACCTTCATTAATAAAGCTTTCCTCTGTTATTCACAATATCCAGATTGCAATCTTAGTTTCTTGCTTGTTCTTCATTTGCTTGCAGGAAATAGACCTTTGTGGTCAGGTTGATCGTGCTCCGGCATGGTCAATAACCTCTAGGAGTTGGTTTAGTGATTGCTAAGGTGCAACGTCTTTCGCACGTTCATAGTCGGATCATCAAAGTCGACTTTGACCAAAACGATAGCCTCCATCTCATTGAAAGACGAGACACCTTTGTCTCTATCAACTGTTGAGCAAGTTGAATTGCCATTGAATAATATATTGAGTAATGATTATGATTGGACACTCCCTAAACCAACTCCGAAGAAAAGGGGTATTCTATTTCTCAGTCCTGAAGATATGCAAGAGGCAAAGAAATCTATGAAAGAAAAGGTATTAAAGCTGAAGATGTTAAGAATTTACCACGTATTGAAGAGCTACATGGTCTTGATAACCTGACACACGTAGTAAAGGTAAATTCTCTCTATGGATTTGATGAATGTGATATTCCTCGTAATAAGTCTGCTAGTCAATGCTTGGATGAGTTTGATAATTTCATTGTTAAACAAGATGACTTCAATGCATATGTTGGTAGACAATTGAAATGCAATGCATATTTGGTTGATCGCTTGAGTAATTATATGTCTAGAGTTAAAAGTGATCTTAAGCTGTCGGTGTAAAAAAAGAGGGGTACACTTTTTGTACCCCTATAACTGTGCACGGGCAGTCTGAGCCACGGACACCACTGCACCGAGAAAGGAGAGGGAGGTGAGCCAAGGTAAGGCCGAAGCTCGAAAGGATCAGAACGACGCCAAGACCAAGACCACAAAGAGCAAAGGGGACGAAGCGGACTCCCCCGGCAAGATCCTTGCCGGGGGCAGTTTTAGCAAACCCGGTAAGACCCTTGCCGTGGCAGCTCGCCCCACACCTACGGAGCGAATCACCCTTGAGTCCACTGCCCCCATTGGGCAAGGATTCGGGAGACATCCCCGTGGTGGCATGCAGATCTTTGTGAAGACATTCAAGATCAAATACACACTATAGAAGATGACAACCCTTGGCGGGATCCCAGCCAAGGAGGACCACAAGGCCCCTGGCAAGAGCCTTGCCGGGGATGAGAGCAGGCGCCACGGCAAGACCCTTGCCGGGGCCTCGGCAAGACCCTTGCCGGGGCTACGGCGAGGCCCTTGCCAAGGACACCCGTAGGGCCACCATCAGGCCCATGCCAATCCAAACCTCCACCACCATTCGCATGCAGCTGCCGACCCAACCAGTTGGGCAGGCACCTGCGTGGCGGCAAGCGGATCTTCGTGGAGACCCACCGCTGCGCCACCTCAGCTGCCAGCCTGCCTACATGGCACCACGGGCACCGCTGGCCAGGGTGCGTGTCGACACGAAAGGGAGCAGCGACGGACGAGACTGGGCTCTCCCCCGTCCCTGATAAAGCAAGGACACCTAAGCAAGACACATTAAATGCGCCTTGTCATGTAATGCGAGGGATAAACTCATATCACTGTATCCTTTCCACCTCCTGTGTGCCACTATGGCAACCCCTTTCCCTATAAAAGGAGGCCCAAGGCAACCAGGAGGAGGATTCGGCTTTTTGGAGCTCCTCACGCCCCATTGCTAGCCCAAGAACACAGATAAACAAACCACCAAAGCAGGAGTAGGGTTTTACGCAACCTCGCGGCCCTAACCTGGATAAAGAACCCGTGTGCTATCTATTTGATCCGCTCTTCTCACGACCCCGCGCCCCGCAACCGTAGTAGGGATTCTTGTGATCCCATAGGTGTCGTCCTCACACCGACATCTTTGGTGCGCCAGGTAGGGGGAGCAGTTGTGAGAATCGGTTCTAGCAGTTAGTTCGACGCTTCTTCATCGTCATGGCGCCCAAGAAGAAGATGACGGTGGCGGTTGGCCCGTCGGAAGCCAGACATCCCGTCCCGACGCGGGCGAGCAGCGGACCGGTCGCAGAAAGGACCCGGGGCGCCGTTCGCAAACACCAACACCGTCCCAGCAGCTGAAGTTTGGGAGGCGGCGATGTTCGTGCACCTAGTAACGGGCCGCACACCGCAAAATCCAAAGAAGGAGCTAGGCCCTCCGCGGGTGGCGCGGGGCCTTCCGAGATCGCTACCACCCGCCCGAAGGCGATGCAAGGGCTTCCAAGACTCCCACGCCGGTGCTGACAGCGCGCTCCTCTCGAGTGGCGCGCGACGAACGGCGTAATCACGCCGAGGACCCCGGACGTCGCCGCGGAAAGAGCCCCGAGCGCCACTCCCGGGATTTAGAAGACCTGCCCGCTCGCTGAGGCGCTGGTGAAGATGGCATGCGACCGCGGGGTCGTGATAGACCTCTTTCTGACATGGTCAGAAGTCGAAGCGCGTCGCGATCCGTGCAGGTTTCGCAGAAGCCCTGGCGCGCACAGTTGCTCCTCGATTTCCCTCCCACTACGGGGAAAATCGACGAATGGAGAGCCACTATCCGAAGCCTTGTTGCGGTGGCCAACAAAGAAGAACCGAGTCCGATGGAGCCCCCGGGGTTGACGCTCCGATGGAATCCCACGCACCAGTGGCAGGAGAGCCGACGGCGCCGCGACCACGGTGCACTCGCCTCCTCCTCGCCAGGTACCGCGGACGCCAGCCCGTCGCGACGTTATGGGTGACGAGATCTCCATAGCATTGTCCGACCCGCGGGCCCACTGTGACCAGCGCCAAGTTCTTCGGGAACGCGAACATGAAGACGCTCGAACCACTATCAAGAGCCGACGCAGAGCGCGCCACCAATCAGACAGGCGAGCAGGGCCTGCTGTGAGCCACCCGGCACCGGGGAGCCCTGGAGGCCTACCTTACGAGGTAGGTTGTCCGGCTTTTACCCATGAGCTGCGGCAGTTCCAGTGGCCCACTCACCGCACCTTCAAACCCGATGTGGGCGGAAAGTACAATGGCAAGACCCACCCGTCCGAGTTCCTCAGCGTCTACACCATCGCGATGCAAGCTGCCGGAGCCCGCAACGATAAGGTCCTTGCGAATTACTTTCCGTTGGCTCTTAAACCCAACGCCATGTCATGGTTGAGGCACTTGCCGGTAGACTCTATTTCCTCCTGGTCGGATTTGTGCCATGAGTTTGTGGGTGCCTTTACTGGAGGCCACCAAGCCCATGGCCAAGCAAGTGACCTGCACGTCATTCCCCAGAAGGGAGGCGAGAGTCTCCGCAAGTATATTCAGAGGTTCAGCCGGGTACAGTACAATATCCCTGATGTTCACCCTGCCGCCATCATCAGCGCGTTCCATCAGAACGTGCTTAACCGCAAGATGCGCGAAGAGCTGGCAATGAACAAGGTGAGAGATGTAGCAGAACTCTATGTTCTTGCTGACAAATGTGCCCGAGCTGAAGAGGGAAGGACATACCCCGGCGAGGATGCCGGCGTGGAAACCGACTCCTCAGATGAGGATACTGCCAGGAAGCGCAAAGGAAAAGATGTGCTTGCCATCGAGGGATCTGATGACGCCGGCTCCACCAAGAAAACCAAGGCAGATGACCCCGGCAAGGAGGTTGCCGGATGTGTCGCCTACCGGGCCTTGGCGGCTATTGAGAAGCCAGGAAACTCCGACAAGCGATACTGCAAGATCCATCGCACCAAAGGCCATGCTCTCTAGGCCTGCCAACAGGTTGAGCTCCTCGCTGAGAAGCAGAGGGCTGAGTATGAGAGGCGGGACAAGGAGAACGGCCCAGACGGTGCTGAGGGCTCCGGCAAGAAGCGTGACGGCCAGGCAGGCCGTCGCGACAAGGATAAGCAACAGCAGAGGCCCGCCCGGGGCCGTGACAGAAAGCCAGAAGACGACGATCACAAAGAGGACGACGAATCCGGTGACGAAGAGTTTCAGAAAGCTACAGAGGCCATGTGCATCGACGGCGGCACCTCGCAGCATACTTCTCACCGCCGGCTTAAACAGTGGGCACGAGAGATTACAGCGGCAGAGCCATTGTTTGATGCCCAAAGGCCGCTGAAGTGGTCCAGCACACCTATCATTTTTGACACTAAGGAACACCCTGATCGCACTACTGCGGTCGGGTGCTTGCCATTGTTGGTTTCACCAACAATGCACAACCTCAAGGTGACGAAGATGCTAGTCGATGGCGGGGCCGGTCTGAACTTGATCTCGCCTGCCGTGATCGAGAAACTGCAGATTCCTGATGGAGACCTCAAAGAGACGGCACGTTTCAGGGGGTTAACCCGGGAAGAAGCCAACCCAAGGGAAAGGTCATGCTGCCCGTGACTTTTGCAAGCGACCTGAACTTCAGGACGGAGAGGATCATGTTCGATGTTGCCAAGATCCCCTTGCCCTACAACGGGATCCTTGGCCGCCCAGTGCTGGCCAAGTTCATGGCGGCGTCACACTACGCCTACAACACCCTGAAGATGCCAGGACCTGTGACGATCATCACCATCCCCTCCGACAAGAAAGATACGCTGATTTGCGCTGACCAACTATACCAGCAAGCAGTTGCAGTAGCTGCCGCCGCTAGGGCACTTGCTCCTGCCGGTGGGACCCCGGGAGGGAAGAAGAAGAAGAGGACCGGTGAGACCTCGGACACCCACTCCGGCAAGCGCACCTCTTCGGAGTGTACCACTGCCGTCGAGGACGTGCCAGAGAGCTCCACCGGCGGAAACAAGAAGCCCAGGGCCATACCGCTGGGAACCAAGAAGGTTTCTATCAATGAGGACGGCACGGGAGGAGCTTTTACCATAAGCTCCACCCTTGACGACAAATAGGAAGACGCGCTCGTCACCTTCCTGCGGGCGAATGTCGATGTGTTTGCATGGCAAGCTTTCGACATCCCCGGTGTTCCCAGGGAGGTGATTGAGCAACACCTTGCTGTCTGCCCTCATGCGCGGCCCGTCCAGCAGAAGGTCAGAAAGCAAGCTTTGGAACGACAAGAGTTCATCACAAAAGAGATTCGGAAACTGGAAGCAGCGGGTTTGGTAAGAGGAGTGCTCCATCCAACGTGGTTGGCCAATCCGGTCGTGGTGCGCAAGGCAAATGGGAAGTGGAGACTGTGTATTGATTACACAGATATCAGTAAGGCTTGCCCTAAAGACCCCTTCTCGTTGCCGCGCATCAACCAGATTGTTGACTCCATGGCTGGGTGTGATCTGCTGTCATTCCTCGACGCCTACTCCGGCTACCACCAGATCTTCATGACAAGAGAAGACGAAGAGAAAACCGCATTCATCACCCCATGTGGTACGTATTGTTTCATACGGATGCCTTTCGGGTTGAAGAGTGCTGGTTCGACGTTTGTAAGGGCGGTCCAGATTGGTTTTGAACCCCAGCTCCATAGAAATATGGAAGCTTATATGGATGACATAGTGGTCAAAACCAAGGACAAGGCAACCCTCATACCAGATTTGCAAGAAACATTTGCAAACCTGCGCAAGATCAATCTCAAGCTGAACCCTGAGAAGTGCGTCTTTGGCGTCCCGTCCGGCAAGCTTCTCGGGTTCTTGGTGTCACAACGTGGGATAGAGGCCAATCCGGACAAAATCAAAGCTATAGAGCATATTGAAGCACCCAAGCGAATCAAGGATGTGTGTCGGCTTGCTGGTTGCGTCGCCGCCATGGGCAGATTCATTTCCAAGTCTGCCGAGCGCGCCCTTCCCTTTTTCAAGATCTTGAAAAAGGCGGGCCCGATGGAGTGGACGCCAGAAGCCGAAGCAGCATTGCAAGATTTGAAGAAGTACCTCTCCTCCGCGCCAATACTAGTTGCGCCTAGGCCACAAGAGTCGTTGCTGCTATACTTGGCGGCAACGGACCAGGTCGTCAGCGCCGCGCTGGTGGCGCAGAGAGAGGTTGACGACAAGGTGATGGCAACGGCAGAGACCGACACCACCAATGCAGAGACAACACAGCCAGTTGAAGTGTCGCCAAAGAAGAAAATGATGCAGCACCCGGTTTACTTTGTTAGTTCCCTCCTTCAGGGGGCTAGATCAAGGTACTCCGGCGTGCAGAAACTGCTCTTCGGCCTTCTTATGGCCTCGAGGAAGCTTCGTCACTACTTCCAGGCACACGAGATCACTGTCGTCACTCACTTCCCTCTGCAACGGATATTGCACAATCCGGATGCAACGGGAAGAATTGTGGAATGGGCACTGGAGCTGTCCAGCTTTGGCCTCAAGTTTGAAAGCACTTCAAAGATTCAGAGCCGAGTTCTAGCGGAGTTCATTGCAGAATGGACTGCAACACCTGACGAAGAAGCCCAAGAGACTGCTCTTCCCGGCAAGGAGACAAGTTGTGATTGGACCATGTACTTTGATGGAGCTTTCTCCCTACAAGGCGCCAGGGCTGGCGTACTGCTTGTCACGCCCACCGGAGAGCACCTCAAGTACATGATCCAGATGCACTTCCCTAGGGAGGTGTCAACCAACAATACGAGAGAGTACGAAGTGCTGCTTGCCGATCTTAGGATCGCGGCGGACCTCGGAATCAAGAAACTCATCGTCAGGGGGGGACTTTCAGCTTGTCGTCAAGCAAGTCAACAAGGATTACTAGAGCCCGTTGATGAAGGCCTACATCGTTGAAGTGAGAAAGCTGGAAGAGCATTTCGATGGTATACAGGCTGAACACGTTCCCCGAGCGGAGAACAATATCGCCGATTACCTGTCGAAATGCGCTGCCCTCAAGCTACCTATGGAACCAGGTACCTTTGTGCTTTAGTTAACTCAGCCATCTGTTGATCCATCAACAGAGCAGAATAAGAGGAGGAAATCAGGGCCCGGCAAGTACTTTCCCACCGAGCTGGCCGGAGCCGCCGGCAAGGATGTTGCCGGGGATACTGAGCCCGCCACGGGAAAACTGGCTCCGGCGTAGCGTCAAGCTCTTGCCGTCGAGACAGCCGCTCCTATAGCGGAGGAAATGCCTTTAGTCCTCGCCGTCGAGCCCCAGGCTCCAGCGTGGGCACAGCATACCGTCCGATTCCTCCAAACAGGGGAACTTCCTGAGGAGCAGGAAGAAGCAGAAAAAGTAGCCCATCGCTCTACCATGTACCAGTTCGTCGATGACGTCCTGTATAGAAAGAGGCCGAATGGTGTGAAATTGAAGTGTATCCCTCGAGAGGAAGGACTGGAGCTGTTGGCGGAGATACACAGAGGCATATGGTTATCCCACATTGGGTCAAGGGCCCTTGCCGGCAAGGCATTTCGGCAAGGCTTCTTCTGGCCCACCGCCCTCCAAGATGCGACGACACTAGTCACCCGGTGTGAAGCGTGTCAGTTCCATTCAAAGAAGCTTCATCAGCCAGCTCAAGCCCTTCAAACCATTCCTCTCTCCTGGCCCTTCTCGGTCTGGGGGCTCGATATACTGGGCCCTTTCCCCCACACTGTCAGGGGCTTTGAGTACTTGTACGTTGCAATCGACAACTTCACAAAGTGGCCGGAGGTGGAGGCAGTGAGGAAGGTCACAGCTCAGTCAGCCGTCAAGTTCTTCAAGGGAATACTGTGCCGTTTTGGCGTACCCAACAGGGTTATCACCGACAATGGCACACAGTTCACAAGCCGCACCTTGATGCAATATACCCAAGACCTCGGCAGCAAAGTCTGTTTCGCTTCCGTTGCTCACCCGCGAAGCAATGGTCAAGCTGAGAGGGCAAATGCTGAAGTACTGCGAGGCTTAAGGACCAAGACCTTTGACAGGCTGCACAAGAGTGGAAGGCGCTGGATTGATGAGTTGCCGGCGGTTCTTTGGTCGATCAGGACGACGCCAAATCGAGCCACCGGCCAGACACCTTTTGCCCTGGTATACGCGGCAGAAGCAGTTCTCCACACTGAACTCATATACGGGTCACCTCGAGTGCTCGCTTATGACGAGCTTGAGCAAGAGCAACTGCGGCAAGATGACGCAGTGCTCCTTGAGGAAGATCATCTTCGGGCGGCTGTGAGAGCAGCATGCTACCAGCAAGCCTTGCGCCGCTACCATAGCCGCAAGGTTCATGCCCGAAGCCTTGAGGAAGGCGACCTTGTCCTTCGGCGCGTTCAATCGGCCAAGAATTCCAACAAGTTGACGCCAAAGTGGGAAGGCCCTTATCGGGTAATACGAGTCACCAGGCCCGGCGCAGCCCGCCTGGAGACCGAAGATGCTGTTCCGATGAGTAACTCCTGGAACATTGAGCATCTTCGCAAGTTTTACCCGTGAGGCGCGGCTTGCCGGGCCCCCCGATAAGCCACCTTTTGTACAAGCATTGCCGATGATGCATGTAACCCTTTGTACAAAGTCAGGCGCAGACCCTGAGCATAAATAAATGAAGCGCTGGCGCCCTAAGTTATAGCATGCATGCTAGGTCGAGTCTCGTCCTTGGTTAGGGTTGATAGTGCTTAGCGGCGACTAACCCCTAGCTTAGAGGTCGAGTGTGCGTCTCTTTGCCGTTCTTTTGTCTTCTTTGGTTCGCACGACTCACAGATATCCTTGCCGGATCACTTGAGGACGAAAAAGAAAAGAGGGACAGACTGGCATCTAGACCCCGGCAAGCCAGTATTGCCGGGGGCTGCGAGTACAAAGATTCACCCACGGCAAACCAGAGTTGCCGGGGGCTACAGCTTCAGATAAGTTCTTCATCCCTTATCATGCATTCCCTTATGGACTGAGGGATGTGAAACCTCGTTTTTTCCCAAAGCTACCGTGCTGCCCTAAAAACTCTAGGCCCTAGGGCTCGTTCCTGGGGCCAGGTTTGGTCGTAGTCGCGGCAGCAAAAGGATGAAACGAGGAGCCTGAACCCACCTCATCCCTGCCTCCGCCGAAAGCGTGAGAAAGGTCGAGCGAAGTGGGAAGACGGCAGGGCCTGTTGCCGGGCAAGGAAATGTTTATCTTGGGGATATCAAGGATTTACTCCTTGTCGTGGGTTCTACCCACAAACAAATGACCCGGCAAGCATCCCTTTTTCATTAAAAACATTCCACTCAGGTACAGCCCATGGGGAATGAAAAACATGAACGATGGGATTACAAGTTTTAAATTCAGCTAAGGCCTAAAGGTTACAAGCTAAAAAGAGATAAGGTGCCCGTAACCCCTTTCTTGTCCCTCTCCTCAGGAGGCAGGTCAAGGAGGCGAAAAGGGCAAAAGGGGCGCCTAGGCGAGCTACGGGTGGCAGGAGGCACCAAGAGAACATCTTGGTGGCCGTTCGAAGGCTGGATGGTGATGGCGGCGCCGGAAGCAGAGCTCGAAGACGAGGCGACAGGACGTCAGCACGCGTCGAAGGCGTCGGTGCCCGCGTACTCCGATTTTACGGCCTTGCCGCCCGCCCTCTTCCTCTTCTGCAGCCTCCCAACGCCAGCCGCCCAAGGAGACGACCCCGAGAAGTTCAGGAAGCCGACGACACGGATGATGGGATCGCCGGTGCCGCACGGAGCGGCGCCTGACACCTAGTCGGACCCGTCATCCTGCTGCCTGCTACCCTCGTCGTCGCTGCCGCAGTCCTCCTTGCCGCTCCCGCCCGAGGAGGAGTCTTCGCTATCGGAAGAGATCTCCAGGCAGCACCTTGCCCGAGTCCCGAAGCACCTGAAGACCTTGACAGAGAGGAGGCCGCCCTCCATCAGCTTGAAATCGAGAGTGAGCCCCGCTGTCAAGCAGTGGATATGAGCGAACGTCTTCCACCCTCGACCAAGATACGTCACGTGAGGGGCTGGAAAGTTGACGCGAACTCGCGTACCGCTGATCCAACAGCCCCTCATGTGCAACCGCAATGACTCTGGCAGATCCAGCTCCATCTCGCTCGCGAATGGAGTCGGGAGACGAAGGCGACGGCGAGGCGGCCGGCGCAGCCTGACAAAGAACTCGCAAGGGTCATCACCAACATGACCCTCCATGGGGGGAGGAACTACTAGCGGAGGCGAGACCGGTGCGCCTCCCCGTTCTCCTCCCTGAGCGCCTCGGCCTCGCCCATGGCCTCGCCTGCGGCCTCGCCCCCTCCCCCTTCCCCTCGCGGATGGCTCTGCCACCGCAGGTGAAGGAGAAGGAAGGACGCGTTGTCGAGCGGCGACCCTTGCCGCCACCGTTGAAGGGCCAGGATTCCCTCTCTCCATGGCGGATGGAGGGGGGAGCTGAAGCTGAAGGAAGGAGAAGATGGAAGACTGCGGGATGCCGTCCCCCCCCCCCCCGCTCTTTATAAAGGAACAGGGTGGGGGCTCGGCCGCCCCGCTCAGCCAATCAAGACGCGGAAGGCGCAGGGAACTGGGACCAACCCGCTGCCCCGGCCCGCGACGGCCCGGTTTCCCGCCTCCACCGTTCGCCACCCCAAGCGCATGAGAACCACGTGGCAGGCATGCGGGACCAAGGCGACGAGTGAGGCGACCTCTCCCCACCCCGTGATCATCGGGAGTGGACGCCTTGTAGACCGCGCCCCGGCCCCGTTCAGTAAATGGGACGCACCTCCACGCCTCCCTCCGTTTATGGGGACGGCGCGAACCACACCCTTTTACTACGACGCGACGCATGCGCGCAGAGCTCAGCCCCACGCATGCCGCCCATGTCCCGCACGCCTCCCCACGTCGAGCCACACGCGGGAGGCGTGGGAAGCGCAGCGCGCGAAGAGACTTACCACGGCAAAAACCACCCCACCTGCCCGCGCACCGTTCTTGGGCCTAGCCCAACGACGCGATTGCGCTTATGTGTGGCCCAGGCCCGGGGGCTCCTGTTGGTGTACAAAATGAGGGGTACACTTTTTGTACACCTATAACTGTGCACGGGCAGTCTGAGCCACGGACACCACCGCACCGAGCAAGGCGAGGGAGGTGAGCCAAGGTAAGGCCGAAGCTCGAAAGGAGCAGAACAATGCCAAGGCCAAGACCACAAAGAGCAAAGGGGACGAAGCGGACTCTCCCGGCAAGATCCTTGCCAGGGGCGGTTTTAGCAAACCCGGCAAGACCCTTGCCGTGGCAGCTCACCCCACACCTACGGAGCGAATCACCCTTGAGTCCACTGCCCCCATGGGGCAAGGATTCTGGAGACATCCCCATGGTGTCATGCAGATCTTTGTGAAGACATTCAAGATCTGATACACACTATAGAAGATGACGACCCTTGGCGGGATCCCAGCCAAGGAGGACCACAAGTCCCCCGGCAAGAGCCTTGCCGGGGATGACAGCAGGCGCCACGGCAAGACCCTTGCCAGGGCCCCGGCAAGACCCTTGCCAGGGCCCCGGCAAGACCCTTGCCGGGGCTACGGCGAGGCCCTTGCCAAGGACACCCGTAGGGCCACCATCAGGCCCACGCCAATTCAAACCTCCACCACCGTTCACATGCAGCTGCCGACCCAACCAGTTTGGCAGGCACCTACGTGGCGGCAAGCGGATCTTCGTGGAGACCCACCGCTACGCCACGTCAGCTGCCTGCCTGCCTACATGGCACCACGGGCACCGCTGGCCAGGGCGCGTGTCGACGTGAAAGGGAGCGGCAACGGAAGAGACTGGGCTCTCCCCCGTCCCCGATAAAGCAAGGACACCTAAGCAAGACGCATTAAATGCGCCTTGTTAAACTTGTATCACTGTACCCTTTCCACCTCATGTGTGCCACTGTGGCAACCCCTTTCCCTATAAAAGGAGGCCCAAGGCGACCAGGAGGAGGATTCGGCTTTTTGGAGCTCCTCAAGCCCCATTGCTAGCCCAAGAACACAGATAAACAAACCACCAAAGCAAGAGTAGGGTTTTACGCATCCTCGCGGCCCGAACCTGGATAAAGAACCCGTGTGCTATCTGTTTGATCCGCTCTTCTCACGACCCCGCGCCCCGCAACCGTAGTAGGGATTCTTGTGATCCCATACGTGTCGTCCTCACACCGACATAAGCTTATTAGTAAACATGCTTCCATGGTTACCACTCAAGTAGAACAAGTACTTAAGGCACACGATGATTTTGTCAATGAGATAAATAATAAGAACAATGATAATTTTGTTAGAGTGAGGTTGTAAAATGACTCAGGAACCTTTGTATCTTGAGGGCCATCCTAGGAAAAGTGAGCAAGATTCTTAGAGAATTAATACTGATGCACCTAGTCCTTCTAAGGAAAAGAAAAAGAATAAGGATAGGACTTTGCATGCTTCTAGTGAACCTGTTATAGACACACCTAAGAATCCCAACGATCTATTTGTGATGCTGAAAGACAATCTCATGATGAGCATGAACCTAGTGATAATATTAATAATGATGTTCATGTTGATGCTCAACCTAGTAATAATAATGATGTAGAGATTGAACCTGCTGTTGATCTTGATAACCCACAATTAAAGAATCAACGTTATGATAAGAGAGACTTCGTTGCTAGGAAGCATGGTAAAGAAAGAGAACCATGGGTTGAGAAACCCATGCCTTTTCCTCCTAAGCCATTCAAGAAAAAGGACGATGAGGATTTTGAGCACTTTGCTAAAATGATTAGACCTATCTTTTTGCCTATGCGTTTGACTGATATGCTTAAAATGAATCCTTATGCTAAGTACATGAAAGATATTGTTACTAATAAAAGAATGATACTGAAAGCTGAAATTTCCACCATGCTTGCCAATTATACTTTTAAGGGTGGAATACCAAAGAAACTTCGAGATCCAGGAGTACCAACTATACCATGCTCCATTAAAAGAAAATATGTTGAAACTGCTTTATGTGATCTTGGAGCCAGTGTTAGTGTTATGACTTTCTCTTTATATCGTAGACTTGATTTGAATAAGTTGACACCTACTGAAATCTCTTTGCAAATGGCTGATAAATCAACTGCTATACCCATCGGTATTTGTGAGGATGTGCATGTTGTGGTTGCAAACATTACTATTTTATGGACTTTGTTATTCTTGATATTCCCGAGGATGACAGTATGTCGATCATCCTTGGTAGACCTTTTCTGAATACTGCAGGGGCTATTATTGATTGCAACAAAGGCAATGCCACTTTTCATGTTAATGGTAATGAGCATATGGTACACCTTCCAAGAAACAATCTCAAGTTCATAGTATCAATTCTATTGGAAAAAATTCAACCATCACTATTGGAGGTTTTGAATTCCCTCTTCCTACTGTCAAAAAGAAATATGATATTCTTGCTGTTGGGGACATGCATATCCCCATTGAGGTAACCTAGTGTTATTCGAAAATTCTCCAATTTCATGTTATTCGGAAGAAGTTTGTTAACAAGACTTGATCAACCTTATTAGTGGATTCCTTTTGATGAGCATCAGATGGATGAAGTTAGAAAGCACAACTCTCTGTACCCACCTTTTACTTTCTGTTATTTAGATTAAATAAAGGGAAAATAGTATTTTCTGTTTGTTTTTCAATTATCCTTCCAATAAAAAAATACCTCGGAAATAAAAGTTCTCCAAATGCCCTTAAAATTGAGTATGATATTTTGTAGAATATTTGAGAATTTCTGGCACTTAGAACACACCAGGGGGACCCACCATTTGCCCATGAGGGTGGAGGGCGCGCCCTACCCCCTGGGCGCGTCCCCTGCCTTGTGGGCCCCACGTGGCCTCCCTCCACTTATTTGAGTAGCCACACACTTTGTCTTCCTCCAGAAAAAATCATCCAGTAGCTCAAACTTGTGTTCTTGCTCGTTTTGCTGCCATTTTCAATCTCCTTGCTGAAAGCTCCATTTGCAAAACTGCATTGGGGGATTGTTCTTTGGTATGTGACTCTCCAATGGTCCGATTAGTTCTTTGTTCTAGTGCTTTATTTATTGCAAATTTGTGTTGCTAAGGTGACCCTGT
This sequence comes from Triticum dicoccoides, assembly GCF_002162155.2. Classification (NCBI taxonomy): domain Eukaryota; kingdom Viridiplantae; phylum Streptophyta; class Magnoliopsida; order Poales; family Poaceae; genus Triticum; species Triticum dicoccoides. The sequence goes on from NC_041385.1 coordinate 344,189,625, forward strand.
TCTTGAGCTTGCATGTCAAATTTATATGGTCCAAAGTAGTTTTAATGCATGATATAGCCTCTAGGCACTTGTGGGAGTAGTTGCTATCAATCTTGTTGAGTTTAGTTCACTTTTATTTTGAGTCAATAAAAATTTCAGAAATTTTTCAGCGGAAGAAGAATGTTTAGGAAAATGTACCAAGGTGGTTCTTCAGGGAAGCAAGCACCAAGGCTCGCGATACATGAGCCAGACCTTGAACCACGAAGAGAAGCTCCAGTGCGGCCTTGCGAATTGCCGTCAGATGAATTTATGATCCAAGCAGGCTTCAAAGATGAATTTGATGCATATGTGTGTAATATTGATCTTGAGGACTTCGTATCAGATAAGTGTCACCAATACTATCATCTCACTGATTCCTTTGTGCGGAGGTTTAACTTTTCATCTAAGCGCAACACTCACACTGTTATATTTTACCTCTATGATAAATCATATACTATGGACCTTGAAGATTTTAACACTACTTGCAAAATCCCACAGTGGGGCATCTTTAGTGAACCTCACAAATCTGAATATAATGATTTCCTTGCTAACATCACTGTGGGAAACTAGAAATATCACACAAGCTACCATAGGGAGCATTCATTTTCCTGACATACATTACTTTTCTCTCTTTATAGGTAGATACATTAACGGTAAGCATGTTCTTAGCCACATTTGCGTCCCAGATCTTAGTGTCCTCAAGAGTGCGGTATTAGGTGATAAACAATATAACTTGGGTGCCATTGTTGCACGGACGTTACATCTTAATGCTAAAGGCGGAGATTTATTTGGTGGGATTTACGCAACTCGTTTGCCTAATTATCTTGGTGTATCCATAAGCGAAAATGATATTGAGTTGCCACCTACTTTTCTAGATTATAATGCTATGGTGCGCCATCAGTTTCTTGAGAGGAACGAACGGTCCCTCTAGTACCGACTAATCTTCGACAAATAGCGTACTGTCCATATTACCCTTCCTGCTCCTGTCTTCTTTAACTTCAGGAAAATGGGAGATATTTTATAACCAGAGAGGAGGCAAATGAATATGAGAGGAAGACAGAGGCTGCTCGCCTGCATGCTACAACCCTTCAGGCAGTAGCTACTACATCTCAGTACAACCCCGACTACAACTTTGGATATCTGCCAAGCCATCCATGGGCATAGACCAACCTAGGATAAAAGTCTAAGCTTTGGGGAGTACGTATTTCTCACCGACATTACATTCATGTTCACACACTCATTCTAGTTTTAGGTGTTCATACTTTTTAATTGTACTATCCATGCTAGTTTATTCTCTTTTCTTGCTTTTCTCTTGTGTGTTTGAAAAACTTTGAGAAAAACCAAAAAAATTAGTTATAGCTTTTAGCTAGTTTACTTTCCATGGTTGTAGTAGTAATAGTATTAAAGAAAACCCAAAAAGATTTCTCGTTCTTCTTTTGCTTGTTGGGAGCTTTCCCGTGTAAATAGTTTTCTCTTTCTTTGAAATTCTTTTCTTTTCTTTGGGGTTTGAGAGGAGAAGACCACGATGAAAATAATGAGTGGCTCTCATGTGCATTATTGTTGATCTAACAAAGAGCCCATATTACCTTGTCTTCTCCTTTGAATTAAAAATTTACAGATTCCAGCTTAGTCCAATGCACGGGCACTATTATTATTATTCACACCGTTCGGTCGTGCAAGTGAAAGGCAATAATGATGGTATATGATGAAATGGTTGAGATGAGGAAAAGCTGGTATGAACTCGACCTATCTTGTTTTTGTAAATATGATTAGTTCATTGTTCCTGATTCAACCTATTATGAATGAAACATGTTTGCAATGACAATTAGAGATTATAGTTACTCATGCCATGTTTAATTAGCTAGGAGTTTATAATGGTTTACCTTGCATGCCAACATGTTATTAAAATGGTTGTGATGTGGTATGATAGGGTGGTATCCTCCTTTGAATGATTCGAGTGGCTTGACATGGCACATGTTTACGCATTTAGTTGAAACAAAATCAACATAGCCTCCACGATATTTATGTTCATGGTGATTTATATCCTACTCATGCTTGCACTCATTGTTAGTTAATTTTAATGCATGTTTATGACTGTGTCGCTCTCTAGTTGGTTGCTTCCCAGTCTCTTTCTAGCCTTCGCTTGTACTAAGCGGGAATACTGCTTGTGCATCCACTTCCATAAACCCCAAAGTTGTTCCATATGAGTCCACCATACCTTCCTATATGCGGTATTTACCTGCCGTTCTAAGTAAATTTGCATGTGGCAAACTCTAAACTTTCAAATGAAATTCTGTTTTGTATGCTCGAATAGCTCATGTATCAACTAGGGCTGTCTATATCTTCCATGCTAGGTGGGTTATTCGAAGGATGAGTGCACTCCGCTCATCATTCACAAGAAAATGGCTGGTAACCGGGATGCCCGGTCCCATGCTCAAATCAAATCAAGATAATTGCAAACAACACTCCTCCAGGATTGTTGTTAGTTGGACGGTACCCATTGTTTCGGACCAGCCGTGGAATGTGCTCGTTGGTGGTGGGGGAGTATAAACTTTACCATTCTGTTTGGGAACCGCCTATAATGCATGTAGCATGGAAGATATCGATATCTCTTGGTTGTTATGTTGACAATGAAAGTATGCCGCTCAAAATACTATTTATCTCTGTTTCAAAACTCGAGCTCTGGCACCTGCAAATCCCTGCTTCCCTCTACAAAGGGAATGTCTATTTACTTTTATGTTGAGTCATCATCCTGTCATAAAAAGCACCAGTTGGAGAGCACCACTTTCATTTGTATGAATTGTTCTTAATTGATATTGAGTATGACTGTGACTGGATCTCTTTTGCCATGAATTACAATGTCTAGTCAGTCCTTGATCTTCAGGGGTGCTCTACATTTATGTTTTGCGGTCTCAGAAAGGGCTAGCTAGATACAATCTTGTTATATCATATCATGATTGTTTTGAGAAAGTGTTGTCATCCGAGATTTGTTATTGTTTCTCGCTAGTGGATTATTCCATTGATATGAGCAAACGTGAGACCTAAATGTTATTGTGAATATTGTTAGTTCAAAATCTTTGTTGAAAACTTGAATGCTGGCTTTACATATTTGGAACAAGATCAAACAGAGTTTGTAAAAGTTTGTCAACTGAATTGCTTGAGGACAAGCTAAGGTTTAAGCTTGGGGTAGTTGATACGTCTCCAATGTATCTACTTTTCCAAACACTTTTTCCCTTGCTTGGGACTCTAATTCGCATGATTTGAATGGAAGTAACCCGGACTGACGATGTTTTCAGCAGAATTGCCATGGTGTTATTTTCGTGCAGAAATAAAAGTTCTTGGAATGACCTAAAACTTCACGGAGTCACGTTTTGGAATTAAAAAAATACTGGCGAAAGAATCAACAGAAGTGGGCCCACACCCTGGTCACGAGGGTGGGGGCGCGCCCCCCTACCTCATGGCCCCCCGGACCTCCACCGACCTCAACTCCAACTCCATATATTAACGTTCCGGGAGAAAAAAATCAGAGAGAAGGATTCATCACGTTTTATGATACGGAGCCGCCGCCAAGCCCTGTTCTTCCTTGGGAGGGCAGATCTGGAGTCCGTTCGGGGCTCCGGAGAGGGGAATCCATCGCCATCGTCATCACCAACCATCCTCCATCACCAATTTCATGATGCTCACCGTCGTGCGTGAGTAATCCCATCGTAGTCTTGCTGGATGGTGATGGGTTGGATGAGATTTACCATGTAATCAAGTTAGTTTTGTTAGGGTTTGATCCCTAGTATCCACTATGTTCTAAGATTGATGTTGCTATGATTTTGCCATTCTTAATGCTTGTCACTAGGGCCTGAGTGCCATGATTTTAGATCTGAACCTATTGTGTTTTCATTAATATGTGAGTGTTCTTGATCCTATCTTGCAAGTTATAGTCACCTAATACCTGTTATGATCAGGCAAAGCCCCGAGTGATAATAGTCAGGACACTTCCTGGTGATGACCGTAGTTTGAGAAGTTCGTGTATTCACTAAGTGCTAATGCTTTGGTCCAGTTCTCTGTTAAAAGGAGGCCTTAATATCCCTTAGTTTCCATTAGGACCCCGCTGCCACGGGAGGGTAGGACAAAAGATGCCATGCAAGTTCTTTTCCATAAGCATGTATGACTATATTCGGAATACATGCCTACATTATATTGATGAACTGGAGCTAGATGTGTGTCACCCTATCTTATAACTGTTGCATGATGAATTACATCCGACATAATTATCCATCATTGTTCCATTGCCTACGAGCTTTTCACATATTGATCTTGGCTAAGTTACTTTTCCGTTGCCAATTGCTACAAAACTACTACTGTTACTTTCGCCACCATTACCATTACTTCCATATGTGATGCCATGTTGTATTTGCACATATCGAGCATATTGTGTGTATGTTATTGAAATGCTTGGTATGTGTGGGATCTGACTATCTAGTTGTTTATCCTTGGTATCCTCTCTTACCGGGAAATGTCTCCTAGTGCTTCCACTGAGCCATGGTAGCTTGCTACTGCTCCGGAACACTTAGGCTGGCCGGCATGTGTCCTTCTTCGTTCCTGTGTTTGTCCCCTCGGGGAAATGTCACGCGGTGTCTGTTGGAGTCTGGCTAGCCTGCTACAGCCCGGATTCTCTGGAGTCCTAGTAGGCCAGCTGCTACAGCCCGGATTCACTCGCTGATGACTGACACATTCGTTGCTGGGTCATGTATGCCTGTCCCTGTAAGTTAGCACCACTTTGGGTTCACGACTAGCCATGTCAGCCCGGGTTCTTTGTCATATGGATGCTAGTGACACTATCATATACGTGAGCCAAAAGGCGCAAACGGTCCCGAGCCTGGTAAGGCGACATCCGTGGGAATATCGTATGTGAGGCCACAAATTGATATGAGGTGTTACATGCTAGATCGGTGTGGCATAGGACTACTCTACTAAATACTTTGTTGCAGATATTAAGTCTTTCAGGTGTGGTTGAATTGACAACTCAACTGTTGAGAATATTCTTTGGATCCCCTTGTGTCGAATCAATAAATTTGGGTTGAATACTCTACCCTCGAATACTGTTCCAATCCCCTATACTTGTGGGTTATCACTTCATTTTACTATCTTTGCATAGGGTCTGCGCCTGGCTTTGTACAAAGGGTTAATTACATGCCCATCTACAAGGCTTGTACAAAAGGTGGCTGCCGGGAACTAAGCCTGGTAGCCGCGCCTTATGGGTACAACTTGGGAAGATGCTCAATATTCCATGAGTTTTTCATTTTAAAGCCATCCTCGGTCTCCAGACAGACTACGCCAGGTCTGGTGACTTGTACTACCCGGTAAGGGCCTTCCCATTTCGGCGTCAACTTGTTGGAACCCTTGGCGTACTAAACATGCCTAAGGACAAGGTCGCCTTCCTCAAGGCTCCGGGCTTGAATCCTGTGGCTATGACAGTAGCGTAGGGCTCTGGGCATGAATCCTGCGGGAATGGTAGAGGAGCACGACATCGGCATGCTGAAGCTGCTCTTGCTATACTTCATCGTAGGCAAGTACATGAGGTGACCCGTATATGAGTTGTGTGGGGAGCACTGCTTCTGTCCCATACACTAGGGAGAAGGGAGTCTCGCCGGTGGCTAGATTCGGTGTTGTACGGAGGGACCAAAGAACCACCAGCAGCTCATCAATCCAGCGTCTGCCGCATTTCTGCAACTTATCAAAAGTTCTCATCTTGAGCCCATGAAGCACTTCAGCGTTCATCCTTTCAGCTTGCCCATTGCTCTGGGGATCAGCAACAGATGCAAAGGAGATCTTGCTCCCAAGGCTTTGGACGTACTGCATGAAGGTGCGGCTCGTGAATTGATTGCAGTAGTCAGTGATTACTCTGCTGGGTACTCCAAAATGGCACACCAATCCTTTCAAGAATTCGGCAGCTGATTGTGCAGTCACCTTCCTCACTGGCTCTACTTCTGGCCACTTTGTAAACTTGTCGATTATGATGCACAAGAATTCAAAGCCCCCGGTAGCACGGGGGAAGGGGCCCAATATATCGAGCCCCCAGACTGAAAATGGCCAGGATAAAGGGATCGTCTGCAGAGCTTGAGCTGGTTGATGGATGTTCTTGGAATGGAACTAGCAGGCTTCACACTAGATGGCTTTTCCAACCAGGGCTCTTGATCCAATGTGTGAGCCACACATACCCCCATATATTTCTTCTAACAGCTTCAGTCCATCTTCCCGGCAAATGCATTTCAATTTCACCCCATTTGGCCTCTTTCTGTACAGAGTGTCATCGACAAACTGGTACATACTGGATCGTCGGGCTACTCTTTCAGCTTCTTCTTGCCCTTCAGGAAGTTCTCCTGTTTCAAGGAAGTAGACTATATGATGCGGAGCATCCCATGGACATAACCATGTTCATCATCATTGCACCTCAAGCCCCAAGTGAACCTACCGAACCTAAGGTGAACCTGCTCCTCCTCAAGAATGACATGAATATCCATTGGACTTGCTTGATACCTCACCAAAATGCTCTGTCTGTCCTTAGGTACAAAGACCACCACTCTCAAGCAGCTAAGGAACATCACCAAGGAGGAGGAGAAGCGCCCCAAGTCCGCACGGAGGAAGAAGGAACCCAACAGGAGCCGGACAAGAAGTTCCAGGCGACCCCGTGCGCACTGGCCCCCGAGACCCCGTGCCCACTGGCTACACAGGAAGCTGGCGCTGGAGCACCCCGGGCGCATGGGCTTTTACCGTGCCCATGGTACCCTCCTCCGCATGGGGCCTACAGGATGGCTGGCCGAGGCTGCTCTTTTGGGCTTGCACTTTGTTCCCTTCCTCCACCTACATTTAGACTTAGCAAAGTATATGACATGATCTAGATGAGCTTTGCTCCTTGTACCTCCTCTTGAGAGAGAGAGAGAGAGAGAGAGAGAATCTCCACTGGAGATCAAGACCTCCTTTGGAGAAGATCCCTAGTGGATAAAGACCCCTTCTAGGGAAGGATTCCCATCATAGGTTCACGAAGACCTCACCTCCATAGGAGTGGGATGAACTTTACCTTGTATCTTTCATTTTTTTGTTCATGTACCCATGTGGATCTTGTGTTTGTGAGTCTAGTGAATGTGTGATTTGGACTTGTTCTTGAGTGTTCCTCTTGTGTTTTCCTCCTTTTGTTCATCTTGTTCTTGGGGATTTCCCGTCCAATTTGTGAAAGATCCATCTTAGGGTTCCACCCTACAACATTATGGTATCATGAGCCAAGGTTTCTCATGAAATTGGAGCCCCCCACCTTGTTCTCTAGCATATTTTGCTTGTTCTTGCCCAATTTCAAAAATCCCCACAAAAATAGCCCCAAAAATTTTCTTGCAATTTGTTGGTTCTTGTGAGATTTGTTGTGTTTGATCCACGATTTTGATGTTTGGCAAGTTGATCTAGCTTTCCCTCATCCCCCCACACAATCCCCACCATGAAATCCTTCAATTTTAGCGAAATCGCGAAAGTTTCCGCCACCCGGGCCCACGGGCCCTAGACCCCATGCGCACGGCCCCCCTATAGCAACCATGAGCACTTCACCATTTTGGCACTAACTTTTGCATCCGGAGTCCGTTTTTTACGTTCTTTAGCTCATTGAGTAGCTATTGGCATCCCCAACCCATCTAGATAGGTTTCCACACCATTTGAATCCATCAAAATCTTCACATTTTGGCATCTTTGCCTAGGCCCTCCACCATATCATCCGCAAAACCACCATAGCTTCCCGCAACCTAACCCATTTCGCTCCATATAGCATTTGTGGTTGTTTGAGTTGTGACTTGAGTCTCCTAAGGTGTTTCGGCTACTTCGGGACGGTTGCTTCTTCATCAACCACCACCACCACTTCCGCATTGCCATCTCCGACACCACCACCGCATGTCCGCTACCACCATTTGACATTTGACATTCGATATTTTGAGTTTGCGGTTTTTCCGTTTCCTAAGGCGTTTTGGCTACTTAGGAATGGTTCGGCTTCGACACCACCACTACTCACCATCGCTCCGGTCCCGACATCGACAATGACCACTTCATCATTTTGACACCCCGAACGTACATAAGGACGGTAACCTCGATGACACCTTTGTACATATTCCTTGCCTATGCATTGATAGCCCCGAGCCTATTGTGTACCTTACCTATCGAGACTAGCGAGTTGAGAATTGTTGGTCCATGCTATTTGTGCACTTTAGTGATATGATTATGCCGCATAGCTAGTTTTAGCGTGCAATCGTCTTGCTATCATCATGTGCCATAAGTCTCTCCCATGCATATCTTACATACTTGTCTCATATCATACTTTGCTTGAGCATCAAGCATATCAAAAAAACAAGCAAAAAACTTTTAAGCAAAAGAGGAGATACAAAAGAGCTTGTAATGATAGAGGCAAAGGTGTCCCGTGTTTTGATGAGATGGTGATTATCGTTTTGGAGGAGTAGACTTTGACGATCTGACTATGTACGTGCGAGGACGTCGCACCTTAGCAATCACTAAACCAACTCCGAGAGGTTATTGACCATGCCGGAGCATGATCAACCTGACCACGAGGGTCTATTTCCTGTGAGCAAACGAAGAACAAGCAAGAAACTGAGATTGCAATCTGGATATTGTGAATATAAGATGAAAGCTTTATTGATCAAGATGGGGTTCTGTGACGTCTTGGTCTAGTCGTTGAACACAAACGAAGTACGCGAAGTTGCAGCTATGGCGAACTTTTAATCTAAACAAAACCCAAAGTCTAAAGGACGCCCTAAGGGTTGTATATATGGAGGAAGAGGGGGAATTTTGTGACCCTTGGGGAAGGGGTATGAAACCAACCCTTTCTCTTGTTTCCCCACACATACGGACTCTAAAAACAGCCTATACTCAAGTATTTCGAAAATACATGGGCATGGCCCAATAATAAGGTGACACAGCACCTAGAAATAGCCTATGGACGGAAGTTATGAAGTAGCATCTTGTATATTTCGTCCAAGGCTTCATGCACTCATTATGGTGGCTTCAACGTCCTGAAATCATCACTTGTAACTCTGTTCTTGTTCCCCTTGCGCCTGCCATCATCTCCATGCTTGTTCTTGCACCGATGTTCATCCTTCTCCAAGCTAGGCCCTTCACTTGTAAGCAAAACAAATGTATCCAATTTAGGCAGCATCATATTCTCATGAACATTAGAATCATTACCAAGAAACAAAAGTACCTGGTAATTTAATTGGCGTGCGCGAGCTCTAGTAATTGGTCCAGTATGTATAGCAGCAGGGTTGTGGGTGTAAAAATGGTATTGATGTCCTCATCATGTAAGCAATAGAAATAGCATTGAGCCCTTTTACATAGTACATACACTTGGAGCATACATACATAGCATACTTGGGATTGAAGACGACGCGTTTACTTTCATAGGTTGGTGCACAAAGCCTATCTTGCCCATTTGAGCAATCGAGCTAGCGTCTCTCCAGATTTGTGCAACAAGAGCATTTTTCATGCTTCCACATTTTGAGCTCGTTCCTTGGTTGCACGACCCCATTTATCTATCCATGTGTGTGTTTCCGTGTGTCACCATAGCTTTGATCTATTTGCTTTACACTGTAATTTTGTGAATGTTCCTCAACATTTTCAATATCTTGGACTACATTTGCTTGAATGCTATGCCACTTGTCCTAACCAAGCCACTCGATAAGCTTTAATTTGTAGGTGTGAGTGAACAAGTCCGGTACCAATTCCACTATTCTCTCGTATCACATTGAGTGACATGGGATACATCCTCAACTTTGGGAAATGGTATCTTGGTATTGTTTATCTCATTTACTACTCACTTCTACTCGAGTCTTGTGATGGATAGGCAAAGCACAACATCTTCGATCCTCAACCGCATCGAGCGACTCGCCATTGACATACAACACACTAAATCAAGGAAAGGAGACTACCCCGACGATAAGTTGGACGAGCACATGGAATACATCCGACACATGTAGGCCAACTACAAGTCTTCTTCCTCTTCGTCATATTCACGGCGGAGACGCTCCACTCGACCACCTTCAGAGCGGCCACTCGATGCAATGCAAGTATCACGCGGCACCATCATCATCTTTGAGACGCCCGCCAAGACAACGAACAAGACCATGAAGAGCAACCTCCGGGACGAGAGTTGGCTTCTCTGCCACCCCCGTGCACTCGGGACCCCGTGCACATAGCCTCCTGCACCCCTGTGCGCACAGGCTCTACAGAATAGCACCATCGACCCCAATGCTGTGGCTTCATCAACAACTTCAGCATCTTCGCCAAGTACCTTCAAGGCATCTTCGCCGTATGGACGTACAGCATCTTTGCCTACTTCCCACGAGTACGCCTACTTCCACATCATCAAGTCCAAGGCGATCACCTACAAGCGAGGGCGGCACTTATTTCTTTAGAAGCCCCTCAAAGAAGACGACCGAGCATGGGAAATTCCCTTCGGTCATGGAGACGAGCCACGAGGTGCCACATCATATGGTCCTCCTACAACAAGACGGTGCCAAGACGGTTGAGAAAGGGCCATCCGCTTCGACCACAGCGACGAGCACGAACCTCTTCAACAACATGAAGACGGCAGCCAAATGGGACTCTTACTCCGAGTCGAGCTACGACACCGCACATGAGACCCTCTCTTTGGTCTTGGAGGAGAGTGATGATGTGCCATCTTCGGCCTTCATACACGGCAAGAGTGATGATGTGCCATCTTCGGCCTTCATCCACAGCGAGAGTGATGATGTGCCATCTTCGGCCTTCATCCACGGCAACGACTACGAGATGGTTTAGCATGGGATTTTCCCTTTGACCACGGCGATGTATGATGAATTGAGTGACTGTTGCCACCATATCGAGAGTGAGAGTGATTTCACCACTAGCCCCATATATGACGAGTTGCCCCATTTCCCATGTGAGGAGAGCCACAAACCCCACCATTTGAGTGAGATGAGTGACTCCACCATATGTGAGTTTGAGTGCGCCTACCTTGAGGGAGTGAGTGATCCACCACCACATAGAGAGAGTGAGGTAGTTGATAGGGCATGTGAGGCCCTTTTCATTTCTAACAACTTAACCTCTAACTCTATTGTGCCTTCTCATTTGGTGCTAGGTCCCATATATGATGATGTGCCGACCCTCGACGACTTCATCCTCCCATTGGACATGACGATGGCCATGGTGGACTATGATGCACGCCCCACATGGTTCCATCACGATGATGATGTTGACCACGATTTGGTCTTTCCCTCCTCACCTACACCACATGAGTGGAATGAGAAAGGTAACATAGGTGAAGGTGATGCTCTAGTCCCACTAATGGACATTCTTGACATTGATTGCTTGCATGATGTCGATCCACCTATTACCATGCTTCATGCTAGTATGATTTTCCCATGCGATGATTTGCCAATTTATGATGAGTTTGATGATTGTCATGTGGAGTCTATTAGTTGTGATGCCATGTTACATAGGATTTCTTGTGATAATTCTCTTGGTCACATCATGTTTGATAATCTGCTTGACCTGTCATATGCTATGCATGAGATCTCCCATATGTCATATTTGCAATATCATCGTAATGACTATGCATATGCCATTAAAATAAACCCAATTTGCACATATGGCATAGATGACAAACCCATCATTATTGGCATTTTTTTTATTGTGATGATATTGATATGCTTCCTTTGCATAATCTATCTCATATGCCATGCCATGACCACCTAGCGTCAGACATGCATTGTTTGCCATGTTTTCAATATTCTCCATATGATGATTCCGATATTGCTCATGAGGAGACCCCCATAGTTTCCTCATACATATTAGGAGATTTTGATACATTCTATGATTTGCATGATTCCCATGATTGTGTGCACCATATGCATCCCATGAACAAAAATGCTATTGTTGTGCCACATACTTGCTCTAATTTGTGTCCCCGTCGTGCTATAAATGACAACTATTCTTTCATGATGGATGACATGATTATCTACTGTGCTTCAAATTTCTTTGAGCATTGCTTATCTTGTGCTAACTCTCACGATCACATACACATCATGATGAATGATGTGTACATTTACCACGCACACACTTTCTTTGGTTTGTGCCTCTTTTGTGTAGGTACCCATGAATACTTGTCAACCTCACAATCCCATGAGTTGATGAAATGAGATCTAGAGAGAAATGATGACTTGGGATTCCATGGATTGTCCTTACCACGGTTCCCTTCACGCAAAGACTTCGTGGATCTCTTCTACATGGCCCTCACATGGTTATGGGTTATTTACCACTTCTCGCTTTATGCCCATATTGCCATGTTCACTTTGCATGATATGCTCTTTCCTATGCCTTTGCCATGCATTTGTGACCCATGCTTTGCATTACACTTGATGATTGATTCTCATACTTGTATGTGTATTTGCATGCTTGATGGAGATATTGCTTGTTATTGCCATGTTTGCTATGTGCCCCATGCCTATGATGATACTTTGATCTCGCTTTGTGTTCGTGCTTGCCATATGTTATGTGCATTGCCTATGCCTATTACTTGCTCACATGACATGATTGCCATGATATCCTCTAGTGTGTTGCGTCTTCGCTCCACTAGTTTGGACGACATGATTGATATGCTTGCTTATGTTGCATCACCCATAATTCATACTTGCTCATCTCATGCAGTTGATGGCATCCATTTCAATGATTTTCACATGATTGCTATTACATGTTGTCATATGTCTTCATATGTTGCCTCTCACATGCTAGATAATTTTCCATGTATTGAGTGCAACAATTGTTCTAGTCTTGCTAATGAGTTTGCTCCCATAGCATTCTCACATATATTTGGAGATTTTTACATATTCCTTGTGAAGCATGCTTGTCTTACCTCTTTGCACCATATACCTAGTGCCATGAATTTTGCAATTGTTGCATCATCTTATTCATGCACTTTTGCTTATAATGGTTGTGTGCAAGAGAGGAGAACCATCATGATGGATGATGTGTTTATCTACCATGCACATACATTGTTTCCTTTCTTTTGTGCATGTGTAGGATACTTGGACTTCATGTCGACTTCCACTTCACGTGAGTTGACAATTTGAGCTCTCGACAGTGAGCCTCATACATTCGACCACGACTCGCTTCTACACCACATTTCCTACCACTTAGGCATAGTGAAGGACGCACAAGGACATGCTTTCGAGGTGATATCCTTCTATCTCGAGATCACCAAAACCATGAGCATGCATATTGTGGATCATACTTCATGTGTTGCTTGCACCATGAGACTTATTGGTCATCCTCGACCACTTCATTGCACATATGTTAGAGATAGTGTTTTCATTCATGATTTCCACATTGCTATGCCTCATGACATATATGCCTTGTGTGTTACATCTAGTTCTTCACATATGCCATGTCCCTTTGCTTATCACATGCTTGACTTGATTGCCTCACACATGTTGAACAATTGCTCTTTCCATCATGTTGAGTGCCACAGTATTTTCACTACACCATGTGCATGTTATGCTTGGATGGTCTTGCACTTGCCCCATGTGTTTAGACATCGCATTATGTTTGGTGTTGTGAATGATTCCTATGCATACCATAGACCGTTTGTTGAGCACTTTATGCATTCTTGCTATGACATTGAGGTAGATGCTTGTTTACTTGTCCCACATATTAGCACTTTTAACTCACCTATGCATGATTGTTTCCATGATGCTTTTCCATGTGCTCAATTTATATGGTTAAATGCCATGCCACACTTCTTTGTCAAACCATAAGCTATGCTTGATGACAACACTTGTTGGGTGAATCACCTCTTGAATGCTTGGTTTCGCTCTAATGCCAACCATATTTGTTTTTCCAAGTGCTTGTTATCTTTGCTCCTTTTGAAGGAAATACAAGATGGTGCGACATTGGAGAGTGCCCATTTGGAACTACAAGATGATGAATGCTTGTTGATCTTCCACTTCTACACGGTGACATCATCTCTTTCCCATGGTGATCTGGATTTCGATCCGAGGTTGGATCATTCCGAAGGGGAGGGGATGATGCGGAGCATCCTATGGACATCACCATGTTCACCTTCATTGCACCTCAAGCCCCAAGTGGACCTACCGAACCTAAGGTGAACCCGCTCCTCCACAAGAATGACATGCATATCCATTGGACTTGCTTGCTACCTCACCAAAATGCTCCATGTGTCCTTAGGTACAAAGACCACCACTCTCAAGCAGCTAAGGAACATCACCAAGGAGGAGGAGAAGCACCCCGAGTCCACACGGAGGAAGAAGGAACCCAACAGGAGATGGAAAACAAGTCCTAGGGGACCCCGTCTGCACGGGCCCCCGAGACCTTGTGCCCACTGGCTACACAGGAAGCTGGTGCTGGAGCACCCCGTGTGCACAGGCTTGTACCGTGCCCATGGGACCCCCATGCGCATGGGCCCAACTTACCCCGTGCGCACGTGCCCTACACGATGGCCAGCCGAGGCTACTGTTTTGGGCCTCCACTTCGTCCCCTTCATCCACCTACCTTTATATATCCCTCTCTCTCCTCCTTTTAGACTTAGCAAAGTATATGACATGATCTAGATGAGCTTTGCTCCTTGTACCTCCTCTTGAGAGAGAGACACTCCATTGGAGTTCAAGACCTCCTTTGGAGAAGATCCCTAGTGGATAAAGACCCCTTCTAGGGAAGGATCCCCAGCATAGGATGACCAAGACCTCACCTCCATAGGAGTGGGATGAACTTTACCTTGTATGTTTCCTTTTGTTGTTCATGTACCCATGTGGATCTTGTGTTTGTGAGCCCAGTGGATGTGTGATTTGGGCTTGTTCTTGAGTGTTCCTCTTGTGCTTTCCTCTTTGTGTTCATCTTGTTCTTGGGAATTTCCCCTCCAATTCGTGAAAGATCCATCTTAGGGTTCCAGCCTACAACACTATATGTTGCACCCAAGTTGGAGCCTGCGGCTCAGCAACAAGGACTAAGGGAACCTCTTCATTCGTGTGAGCGCTCTCCTCTACCGCGAGCACTTGTGGTTCTGCGGGAGGGTGTGACTCACCAGTGAAAGCAGGGTTACCCCCGCCAGCCTCTCTTCAGCGGCTTGAGGGACTTCTGCCGGGAAATGCTTGTTGGGGTTCATCTTTCTTCTTTGTCTGGCCATCTTCGAAGAGGATACTGATGGTTGAGTCAGATGGAGAACAAAAGCCCTTGGTTGCACAAGAAGCTTTTGCGCGACGCACTTTGGCAGGTGATCGACGATGTCATTTTCTTCTCGTGGCATGCGCTCTGCTTGTTATCCATCAAAGTGCGCTTCCAACTTCCTCACCTCCTCCACATATGCCTCCATCAACGGGCTCTGATAATCTTTGTTGACTTGCCTCACCACTAGCTGAGAATCTCCGTGCATGATCAGCTTCTTGATTCCCAATTCTACTGCAATTCTGAGTCCGGCTAGTTGCCCCGCATACTCAACAGTGTTGTTACTGGCCTTCTCCTGGGGAAAGTGCATTATATTTGAGGCGCTTGCAGTGGGCGCGATAAGAAGCACGCAGGATCTGGCTCCCTGCAACGAGAAAGCACCATCAAAATACATGATCTACTCTTGACATGTTTCTTTGCCGGGGAGAACTGTCTTTGGTACTTCTTCGTCTGGTGTAGGCGTCCATTCTGCAATGAACTCTGCTAGTTCCCTTCACTGAATAGTTGAAGTTCTTTCATACTTTAAACCAAAGCTTAACAACTCAAGTGTCCACTCGACAATTCTGCCTGTGGCTTCAGGGTTCCTCAATATGCGTTGTAGTGGGAAACCAGTGACAACTGTGATCTCGTGGGCTTGGAAGTACTGGTGCAGTTTCCTTGAGGCCATGATAAGGCTAAATATTAGCTTTTGCACTCCATAGTACCTTGACTTAGCCCCCTGTAACAGGGAGCTGACAAAGTACACTTCCCATTGCACCACTTTCCTCCTTGCCGCGGTTTTGGGATTGCCTTCGCCAACTTGTTCTACCTCTCTTTGATCTGTGTCCAGTCTTGCCGCGACTGGTTCAGTTTCATATCTGGAGGGGACAGTTGCTACAGCTGCTTCCTCATCCACTTCTCGCTATGCCACCAGTGCTGCACTAACCACTAGATTTGTTGCTACTAAATACAACAGCAATGGCTCTTGCGGTTTAGGCGCGACTAAGGTGGGAGCGGAAGAAAGGCAGGATTTCAGGTCTTGCAGCACTACTTCTGCTTCCGGGGTCCACTTCATTGGTCCTGCCTTCTTCAAGATTTTTAAAAGAGGCAAGTCACGCTCGGCAGACTTGGAGATAAACCTACTCAGCACGGCAAAGCATCCAGTCAAACGGCTCACATCTTTAACAGTCTAGGGTGCTTGAATTTGCTCAATTGCCCTGATCTTGTCTGGGTTGGCCTCTATCGCTCACTGGGACACAAAGAAACCAAGGAGCTTGCCGAAGGGAACACCAAACACACACTTCTCACGGTTTAGCTTCAAATTTATCTTGCGCAAATTTGCAAAGGTCTCTTCCATATCTTGAATGAGTGTTGATCTGTCCTTGTCTTGACCGCTATATCATCCATGTAAGCTTCTACATTCCTATGTAGCTGGCGTTCAAAACCAGTTTGCATCGCCCTTGCAAACGTGGATCCAGTGCTCTTTAACCCGAAAGGCATCCGTACAAAGTAGTACGTTCCACATGGAGTAATGAACACGATCTTCTCTTCATCTTCCTTAGGCATAAAATATCTAGTGGTACCTAGAGTACGCATCCAAGAAGGATAGCAAACCACATTCGGAAGTGGAATCAACAATTTGATAAATGCGCGGCAGGGGGGAAGGGTTTTTTGGACAAGCTTTGTTCAAGTCCATGAAATCAATGCAGAGCCTCCATTTCCTGTTTGCCTTGTGCACTACCACTGGATTTGCTAACCAAGTTGGATGCAGTACCCCTCTGACCAAACTAGTTTCTTGAAGTTTCTTGATTTCCTCGGCAATAAACTGTTGCCGCTCCAAAGCTTGCTTTCTCACCTTCTGCTTGACGGGTCTAGCATGAGGACATACAACAAGGTGGTGCTCAATTAACTCCCTGGGAACATCGAGGATGTTAGATGGTTGCCAAGCAAACACATTGACATTTGCCCATAGGAAGGCAGCAAGCGCGGTTTCCAATTTGTCGTCAAGGGTGGCACTAATGGTGAACGTACCGTCAGTGCCATCCTGCTTTGTCGGGACCTTCTTCACAGCAGGTGAAGCAACCTTGGGTTTCTTGCTAGTGGAACTCTCCAGCAGGTCCTCAACAAGTGCAGCGCACTCCAGAGAGCCATGCTTAGGGGTCTCTGCTAGCCTTCTTCCCCTTCTTTGTTTCCTTGGCGGGAGCTGGGGCATCTGCTACCTTAGCTGCTACCACGTCTCGATACATCTTTTCTACACATATGATAGCATCTTTCTTATCTGAATGCATAGAAATTATTCCCATCGGCCCTGGCATCTTCAAGGAATTGTAGGCATAGTGGGATGCCGCCATGAACTTTGCTAGAGCTGAATGACCAAGAATCCCATTGTAAGGAAGAGGAAGCTCAATGACATCAAACACGACTCTCTTAGTCCGGTAGTTCAATTCCCCACCAAATGTCATAGGCAAAGGGATCTTCCCCTTGGGCCGGCTCCTGCCGGCTTGATTCCTTGAAATGTACCCGTGGTATTGAGTTCTTCGTCATGGATCTGTAGCTTGCCAACCACCTTCGGGGAGATCAAATTCAGCCCAGCCCCGCCGTCAACTAGCATCTTTGTTACTTTGAGGTTGCGGATCATTGGGTAGACCAACAATGGCAAGCACCCTACCGCGATGGTGCGGTCAGGGTGATCCTCTTCGTCAAAGATGGTAGGCGTGCGGGGCCATTTAAGCGGCCTTTGGGAAACCGTAGTTGGCTCCACAACATTGACTTCACGTGCCTATTTGTTGGTGCAACAAACCTTGGGTTCGTTTCCCAGACTGTGCATAGGCACGGTACAAGTTCACAACACCATGATCAACTCAAGCAAGATGGATCGATTCCCTTGAAGGATCCAAGCACAGATCAAGATGGCCAAGACTAGCCAGAAGGGCAAGATAATACTAAGGGAACAACCTCCCTTGCCGGACAGCCGAGCCTGGCGGAGACAAGGTTATCCCCGAAAGCAAGCCCCCCCCCCCCCGAATCGTCCCGACAGGCCTGCCGGGACTAGCGAAGGCAAGCCACTTCACCGCACCACCTCACCGCGACGTACATCGTCAATCAGTGCGGTGTCAAGCTCCAAGGTGACTAAGTGGCTACTAAATGCCACATGGAAGCCACCTTCCACAGAAAATACCTACAAGCGACACCCGTCCTGCGACGTGTCGAGCAAGCAGGCACCAAGCTGGTGAAACGGCCTGGCAGAGCCTTTCAGGCAAGCTATGATGTGACATTGAGCGATGCATTTAATGCACTCTATCAGCCTACAGAGTTAGGTATGATAGTAATGTTTGCTATCCAATCTGATGAGGACATTACTACCTTGGATATGACCAAAAATATTGCATACATGTATAGTTGTGAGGTGATTTCTAATGCAAACTATGCAATAATTTATTTATGTCATCCAGGACAAAAATACTTCACAAACTTTTGTGCCATGTCTATTTGCAGGTGTATGGGACATTTGTACAATCCACATATGAAGATAAGGGAGAAAGAGATGTTTACTTGCTGTTCAGAAAGTTCTCTAACATCACTTTTGTCCCAAGAGAAGATAGAGTCCAAGTCTCTCACGTTCTAGACTCAGATTCGGACTGCACAGACATACCTGAGTCAACACATCACTAACTTTTTCATCCGGACTCCGAATTGGGTGATTCTTTTTTTATTGGAAAATAGATTTCGTGCAATTTCTAACCCAATTAGATTCACCTTCAAATTCGTCCGGAGCATTGAGTTATGGACGAAATAATCTGATGCTGCAGCAGAATCCGAGTCAAACTACAAGTCCAATGGTGTTACGTCACCTCCACTTGGGCCCATTGGCCTTGTACGACCTAGGGTTAGTTTTTGGATGCCTTCGGACGTCCTCCCACCTCCTTGGCCGGCACCCCTTGCTCCTATATAAGTAGATCCATCTAGTAGCTTTTTCCTTGGGTGTTTTATTTAGTTAAAAGTTAGCCATCACTTCAACTTCGTGTACTTCGTTTGTGTCCAACGACCAGACCAAGACCGCTTATGAAACCCCACTTCTATCAATACTTCATCCATATTCACAACAGATTGCTTAATCATATTCTTGCTTGTTCTTTGATTGCTTGTAGGAATAGACCTTTGTGGTCAGATTGATCGTGCTCCGGCGTGGTCAATAACCTCTCGGAGTTGGTTTAGCGATTGCTAAGGCGCAACATGGTGAACGTTTGTAGTCGGATCATCAAAGTCATCTCCACCAAATCGATAGTTATCATCTCATCAAAACATCGGGACACCCCGCCTCTATCATAATCAGTGACTGATTTTCCACCTTTGAGACCCCTCGATCTATAAAAGGAGGCCCATGGCAACCATAGAAAGGATTCAGACCCTTGTGCACTCATACGCCCGTAGCCATTCTCGTCCCAAGGCGACCCTGCCGGGCAAGAGCGCTACGCTTTTCCACCACAATCCACCAAAGCAAGAGTAGGATTTTATGCCTTGCGGCGGCCCGAGCCTGGGTAAAAACTGCCTGTGTGATCTCTGTCGTGCTGCCTCATGCTCCTCCGCTCTTTGTGCAACGTGCCATCCTCCCACCAAACCAGAAAGGGGCTCGTAGCCCCATAGGTGGTCATGGTTCCCCACAACATCTTTGCACGCCAGGTAGGGGGATCACTTGCATGAACCCAAAAATGTGTGCATCACATCATCTTCAGCGCCGTTTTCATCGTCAGCGGCTCCATCGACTATGGCGCCAAACAAGAAGCACGGAGCTGCGAATCACCCGTCCACCACAAAGGCTCCACCGCTCGTGACCGCTGACGTCATGGGAAATGAGGGGACGCGTGAAGACTTGGACATCGCGGGAGGCATGGTCGACGCAGGAGGCGTTATCACCACCATCCCCGCGGCCGAAGCAGAAGCAAGAGGCATCGGGGAAGGACAACATCAACAAGATCCCAATGGACACGCTCCTCGAGGTACGGGTGGGGGGATTACTTTACCTGCACCCTCTCTCCTATCCGAAGGGCACACCCGCAGTGGTGGCGCTTGTTCTGAGGCGAACCGCAACCCTCCGACCGCCCCCACCACGGGTACGACTACGAGGCATGTGCCATGATGTAGGGTAGAACCCTAGATGCCCGATCTTTCATGTTTGGAGGGAATCCTACCAAGAACATGAATATCACAAGAGGGGAACATGAGATAAATCACTCAACCAACGAGAGATAGTCACACATATGTTGGATCCTCGAAACACAAAGAGTGATACACGATTCAAAGTCAACAAGGGATGATACAAAGGGTCTTCTCCATGAGGAGGTCTTGAAGGTCTTCCCGTGATGGGGTCATGAATCCGCTTGGGGGATCTTCTTCGAAGAGGCGCTCCACTCCGATGGACAAGTAACCAAGTGGATGAGGAAAGCTCTATTTCAAATATGAGCTATCACTATGCTAACCCTAACTAGGAGGAGGTGGAGGAGTATATATAGTCTAGGTCCACAAAGGGGTAAGTGGGAGAGGGATACATGGGCCTCGGGCCCGATCTCTGATGAGGACATCAATACCATTGTTACACCCACAGCCCCTGCTGCTATACATACTAGACAAATTACTAGAGCTCGTGCACGCCAATTAAATTACCAGGTACTTTCGTTTCTTGGTAATGATTCTAATGTTCATGAGAATATGATGCTGCCTAAATTGGATACATTTGTTTTGCTTACAAATGAAGGGGCTAGCTTGGAGAAGGATGAACATTGGAGCAAGAACAAGCATGGCGATGATGGCATGCACAAAGGGAACAAGAACGGAGTTACAAGTGATGATTTTAGGACGTGGAAGCCACCATAATGAGTGCATGAAGCCTTGGACGAAATATACAAGATGCTACTTCATAATTTTCGTCCAGAGGCTATTCTAGGTGCCGTGTCAGCTTATTATTGGGCCAGGCCCATGTAATTTTCAAATACTTGATTATAGGCTGTTTTTAGAGTCCGTATGTGTGGGGAAATAAGAGTTAGGGTTGGTTTCGGACACCTCCCTCAAGTGCCACGAAATTCCCCCTCTTCCTCCATATATACAGCCCTTAGGGCATCGTTTAGACTTTGGGTTTTGTTTAGATTAAAAGTTTGCCATAGCTGCAACTTCGCGTACTTCGTTTATGTTCAACGACCAAACAAAGGCGTCACAGAACCCCGCCTTCATTAATAAAGCTTTCCTCTTATATTCGCAATATCCAGATTGCAATCTCAGTTTCTTGCTTGTTCTTCGTTTGCTCGCAGGAAACAGACCCTCGTGGTCAGGTTGATCATGCTCCGGCATGGTCAATAACCCCCTCAGAAGTTGGTTTAGCGATTGCTAAGACGCGACGTCTCGCACGCTCGTAGTCGGATCGTCAAGGTCGACTCCCACAGAAAATGATAGCCACCATCTCATCGAAACATCAGGACACCTTTGCCTGTATCAAGTGGTATCAAATTTTCAGGTTGCTTGGTGAGATTTTACAGGTTTTCATAGTTTAGATTGAGTCTGTTCTTCATACCTATAGTCCACGAAAAAGCCAAAAAAATAGCGTTAGTTCGTTCTATCTGAACCAATCTGAGCCTTTGCATAATCTTTTCTGTATTTGCTTTGTTGAATTTGCGGTTGCATCATCGTGTCCAGTTGCTGGTCTTAGCGTCTAGTCCTTTAGAGTTTCGAGTTCTGTTCACAGGTTGTCACGTCGCTGCTGCCATATATCACCACCACATCATCATCATTGTTGCTGCCATATACCACCACCGCACCAACTTCATCGCCACTGCCATATACCACCACCACATATTCACCGCCAATCCGAGTCCATATACGCCACCACATATCCGTTACCATCACGCCAATCCGAGTCCACCTGCAACATATATCTGCCACCAGTCCGAGTTCCACCAAATTCATCTTCGCCACCAGTCCGAGTTCCACCAGATTCATCTCCGCCACCAGTCCTAGTCTGAGTCCAGTATTTATTCCTTTGTTTTCGATTTCCAGACCGCGGCATACTCCGAGTCGTGACCAAGTCAGACTCCCCAACTTCCGTGCCACCCGCAGTAAAAAAATAGTTTCGTGCCACATATTCACCGCCAATCCGAGACCAAGTTTGGAAAATTTTGGCTAGGCAGTTTTTAGACCATTTGTAGACTTTTTTGAAAAAAATTGTTGTGGAGCAAAAAAAGTGAAAAAAGGAAAAAAATTCACATACCGTCGTCCCTTGTTTACGTGCAGCACCGTGATTTTGTTAGTGTTCTAGGCTCGCGCCTCTAGCACGGTCTAGCCTAGGACCAGCACAGTACCGTTGTTGAGCGTTTATTCAACTTTGCATCTCTGAATTGATTATTGCTGAACCTTTTTGCTACCATACTTTAATCCTTCCCAGCTCCACATACATCTACGTCATGCATTCGACTCTCCCTGGTAATCGCTCTATCCAAGCTTTGAGAGTTTTGACTACAATGGTTGCCGATCACCGCCTGCTGTTGGGTAAGAACTGGTAAGAATTTGAGATTTCCTTAACAGATTTGTGACACCCACCACCACCACTTGGTAGTACTCTGTAGGATCATATTCTTGTGTGTTTCTATTGCTGCTA
This sequence comes from Triticum dicoccoides, assembly GCF_002162155.2. Taxonomy (NCBI): domain Eukaryota; kingdom Viridiplantae; phylum Streptophyta; class Magnoliopsida; order Poales; family Poaceae; genus Triticum; species Triticum dicoccoides. Next base: position 344,212,516 of record NC_041385.1, read on the forward strand.
ACCATGGCAGGATCACAAGCCGATGAGATTGACTGGGAGAACTTGACGAACAAGGAGCTTCATGATAAGTTTCAGCAAATGATGAGTGGACAGGTGGAAGATGTGCTAAACATAGAAGATGACGGCATTGAGAAGGCATTCGAAACAAAGCTCGATAACAAGTTTAATGAATTGCTCGCGCATCTTCCACAACCACCGCCCGCTGCACCTGTCGCACCTCAACAACAACAACAACAACAACAACAACAACAACAACAACAACAACAACAACAACAACAACAACAACAACAACAACAACAACAACAACAACAACAACAACAACAACAACAACAACAACAACAACAACAACAACAACATCGCCTTCCAAATCAACTTGGACGAGCAGTGCGCGTTCCCCTTGAGCCTGGTCAAAATTCTGGTGCCACCATACCTATTATTGATGCTTCTGTAGCTCCTGCTGCTACTGCAGAGGTGGAGGACCAGTACGAGGATGAGGTTGATCAAAATCAGAACTACATGCAACCACCAGCACCACCACCACCAGGTCGTCCTCATGCATATCATCGCAACGGCAGGGCTGCACCACCACCTGAGGTACGAGATCATGACCATTTTCCTAAACTAAAATTGAATATTCCACCATTTGAGGGTAGATATGTTCCTGATATATATCTTACTTGGGAGTTAGAAACTGAACAATATTTTACATGTTTACAATATCCTGAGGAGAGACGAGTTCCTGCTGCTATTTGTGCTTTCAATAGTTTTGCATGTGCTTGGTGGTCTGAGCATTGTAGATTATATCCTATTCCAGCTACTTGGACTGCTTTGAAAACCGCTATGTGTACTTGTTGGGTTCCAGCATATTATCAACATGAATTTCTTCAAAAATTGCAGCGTTTAAGACAAGGAAAAAATTCTGTAGAAGAATCTTATCAGGAATTACAAACTGGCATGATTAGATGTGGTATTGTTGAGGATAATTAAGCTATGCTTTCACGTTTTATGGGTGGATTAAATAGAGAGATTTAGACCATTCTAGAGTATAAGGAGTATAATAATATCACTCATTTATTCCATCTTGCTTGTAAAGCTGAACGTGAAGTGCAGGATCGACAAGCATTGGCTCGAACTAACTTTTCTGCAGGTCGACCTTCATCATGGACACCGCGTGCATCCTCTACTTCCACTGCACCAGCACCTCCATCAGGTGCCACCTCCAGCCGTGATATAAGAAAGCAGGCACAATCACCACTATCTACCAAGAGCACACCTGTCGGGCCTGCATAGAGCTCTTCTTCTTCCATGGCATCAACAGGGCACATAAGTTATATTATTTGTCGTCGTTGTAAGGGAAGAGGACATTATGCACGAGAATGCAAATCTCAGCATGTGATGATTGCTGCTGAGGATGATGGGTATGAGTCTGCTAGTGAGTATGATGAGGAGACTTTGGTTCTTATTACAAGTGAAGAACACGGTGGAGATGATTCTGATCATGAGACGCAAATACATGGCTCCTGAAGACGCAGACAGGTATGAATGTTTAGTTGCTCAACGTGTTTTGAGTGTGCAGGTTACACAAAATGAGCAAAATCAGAGGCATAATTTGTTCCATACAAAGGGAGTTGTGAAGAAATGTTCTGTTGCCGTCATCATAGATGGAGGGAGCTGCAACAACTTGGCTAGCATGGAGATGGTGGAGAAGCTATCTCTCACCACAAGACCACATCCACATCTTTACTACATCCAATGGTTCAACAAAAGCGGCAAGGTTAAGGCAACACGTACTGTTCGTGTGCATTTTAGTATCTCTACATATGCTGATTATGTTGATTGTGATGTGGTACTTATGCAAGCATGTTCTTTATTACTTGGTAGACCATGGCAGTTTGATAAAAATTCTGTACACCATGGTAGAAACAATCAGTATACTCTTGTTCATAAGGATAAAAATATTACTTTGCTTCCTATGACTCCTGATTCCATTTTGAAAGATGATGTTAATAGAGCTAGTAAAGCAAAATAGGAGAAAAATAAGAGCGAAAATCAGATTGTGGCAAAATAATTTGAGCAACAAATGAAGCATAATAATAAACCATCTAGTGTTGCTGCTGAAATTAAATTCAAAAGTGCATGTTTACTTGCCACCAAATCTAATATTGATGAGCTATATTTCAGCAAATCTGTTTGCTATGCTTTTGTGTGCAAAGAGGCATTATTTTCATTCGAGGATGTGCCTACCTCTTTGCCTCCTGCTGTCACTAACATTTTGCAGGAGTTTGCTGATGTCTTTCCACAAGACGTGCCGCCAGGCTTACCACCTATTCGAGGGATTGAGCATCACATGGACTTAATTCCCGATGCATCCCTACCCAACCGTGCACCATACCATACCAATCCAGAGGAAACGAATGAGATTATGCGTCTAGTACAGGAGCTGCTCGACAAAGGATATATACGCGAATCTCTTAGCCCTTGTGTTGTTCCTATTATACTAGTGCCAAAAAAGGATGGTACGTCGCGTATGTGTATTGATTGTAGAGGCATTAATAATATTACTATTCGTTATCGTCATCCTATTCCTAGGCTAGATGATATGCTTGATGAATTGAGTGGCTCTACAATATTCTCCAAAGTTGATTTGTGTAGTGGATACCATCAAATTCGTATGAAATTGGGAGATGAATGGAAAACAACATTCTAAACTAAGTTTGGATTATATGAGTGGTTAGTCATGCCTTTTGGGTTAACTAATCCACCTAGTACTTTCATGAGATTAATGAACGAAGTTTTACGTGCTTTCATTGGACGATTTGTGGTAGTTTACTTTGATGACATATTGATTTATAGCAGATCTTTGGATGAACATTTGGAACATTTACGTGATGTTTTTATTGCTCTACGTGATGCACGTTTGTTTGGTAACCTTAGGAAGTGCACCTCTTGCACCGACCGAGTGTCTTTTCTTGGCTATGTTGTTACTTCACAGGGAATTGAAGTTGATAAAGCCAAGATTGAAGCTATTGAGAGTTGGCCATAGCCCAAAACGGTCACACAAGTGAGAAGTTTTCTTGGCCTCGCTGGATTCTATAGGCGTTTTGTGAGAGATTTTAGCACCATTGCTGCACCTCTCAATGAGCTTACAAAGAAGGATGTGCCTTTTTTGGGGTACCGCACAGGAAGAAGCCTTCACGGTGTTGAAAGATAAGTTGACGCATGCTCCTTTCCTCCAACTTCCTGATTTTAATAAGACATTTGAGCTTGAATGTGATGCTAGTGGAATTGGATTAGGATGTGTGTTATTACAAGATGGAAAACCTGTTGCATCCTTTTCTGAAAAATTGATTGGACCTAGTCTGAATTATTCTACTTATGATAAAGAATTATATGCTCTTGTTCGGACTTTAGAAACATGGCAACATTATTTATGGCCCAACGAATTTGTTATACATTCTGATCATGAATATTTGAAACATATTAAAAGTCAAGCTAACTGAATCTTAGACATGATAAATGGGTTGAATTCATTGAGACTTTCCCTTATGTCATTAAACACAAGAAGGGTAAAGAAAATGTTATTGCGATGCATACTATGCTTTCAGAACTTGACTTCAAAATATTTGGTTTGGAGACCATCAAAGATCAATATGTGCATGATGCTGATTTTAAAGATGTATTGCAGAATTGTAAAGAAGGAAGAACATGGAACAAGTTCGTCATTAATGATGGATTTGTGTTCTGTGCTAACAAGCTATGCATTCCAGCTAGCTCCGTTCGTCTTTTGTTGTTGTAGGAGGTGCATGGAGGAGGATTAATGGGACACTTTGGTGTGAAGAAGACAGAGGACGTACTTGCTACACATTTCTTTTGGCCAAAGATGGGACGGGATGTTGAGCGCTTTGTTGCTCGCTACACTACATGTCAAAAAGCTAAGTCACGACTCAATCCTCATGGTTTATATATGCCTTTGCCTGGACTTCGTTTTAGGTTTACCTCGAACAAAGAAGGGGAGCGATAATATATTTGTTGTCGTGGATAGATTCTTGAAAATGGCACACTTTATACCATGTCATAAAAGTGATGATGTTGTTAATGTTGTTGATTTGTCCTTTCGTAAAATTATTTGCTTGCATGGTGTGCTAAATACTATTGTTTCAAATCGTGATACTAAATTTCTTAGCCACTTTTGGAGATGTTTATGGGCTAAGTTGGGGACTAAACTGCTTTTTAGTACTACTTGTCACCCCCAAACTGATGGACAAACTGAAGTAGTCAATAAGAAAATATGGGAAGAATGCTTGCCTCATATTGAATTTGCTTATAATTGTTCATTGTACTCTACTACTAGGATGTGCCCTTTTGAAATTGTGTATGGTTTCCTACCTCGTGCACCTATTGATTTGTTGCCCCTTCCATCTTCGGAGAAGGTTAATTTTGATGCTAAACTATGTGCTGATTGATTTTAAAAATGCATGAGATAACTAAGTAAAACATTGAGCGTATGAATGCTAAATATAAACTTGCTGGAGATAAAGGTAGAAAATATGTTGTGTTTGCAACTGGAGATCTTGTTTGCTTACATTTGCGTAGGGATAGATTTACTGATTTGCGCAAATCAAAGCTAATGCCACGTGCTGATGGTCCTTTTAAGGTGTTAGAGAAGATAAATGATAATGCATATAAATGTTGGAAATATGCCCTAGAGGCAATAATAAATTAGTTATTATTATATTTCCTTGTTCATGATAATCGTTTATTATCCATGCTATAATTGTATTGATAGGAAACTCAAATACATGTGTGGGTACATAGACAACACCAAGTCCCTAGTAAGCCTCTAGATGACTAGCTCGTTAATCAATAGATGGTTACGGTTTCCTGACCATGGACATTGGATGTCGTTGATAACGGGATCACATCATTAGGATAATGATGTGATGGACAAGACCCAATCCTAAGCCTAGCACAAAGATCGTAGTTCGTATGCTAAAGCTTTTCTAATGTCATGTATCATTTCCTTAGACCATGAGATTGTGCAACTCCCGGATACCGTAGGAATGCTTTGGGTGTACCAAACGTCACAACGTAACTGGGTGGCTATAAAGGTGCACTACAGGTAGTACCGAAAGTGTCTGTTGGGTTGGCACGAATCGAGACTGGGATTTGTCACTCCGGTTAACGGAGAGGTATCTCTGGGCCCACTCAGTAGGACATCATCATAATGTGCACAATGTGACCAAGTGGTTGATCACAGGATGATGTGTTACGGAATGAGTAAAGAGACTTGCCGGTAATGAGATTGAACAAGGTATCGGGATACCGACGATCGAATCTCGGGCAAGTACAATACCGCTAGACAAAGGGAATTGTATACGGGATCGATTGAGTCCTTGACATCCTGGTTCATCCGATGAGATCATCGTGGAACATGTGGGAGCCAACATGGGTATCCAGATCCCGCTGTTGGTTATTGACCGGAGAACGTCTCGGTCATGTCTGCATGATTCCCGAACCCGTAGGGTCTACACACTTAAGGTTCGATGACGCTAGGGTTATAAAGGAAGTTAGTATGTGGTTAATATTGTTGTTCGGAGTCCCGGATGAGATCTCGGACGTCACGAGGAGTTCTGGAATGGTCCGGAGGTAAAGATTTATATATGGGAAGTCCTGTTTTGGTCACCGGAAAAGTTTCGGGTGCTATCGGTTATGTACCGGGACCACCGGGAGGGTCCCGGGGGTCCACCAAGTGGGACCACCGGCCCCAAAGGTCTACTTGGGCCAAGTGTGGGAGGGGACGAGCCCTAGGTGGGCTCGTGCGCCCCCCACCAAGGCCCAAGGCGCCTAGGGCTTGGGGGAAACCCTAAAGGGGGGCGCCCCCCTTGCCTTGGGGGGCAAGGCAACCCCCCTGGCCGCCGCCCCCTCCTCAGATTGGATCTGAGGGGGCCGGCCCCCCTCTCCTTTGCCCCTATATATATGTGGGGGTGGGAGGGCAGCCGCATCCAAGTTCTGGTGCAGCACTCCCCCTGTCCCTAGTACTCCTCCTCTCCCGCGGTGCTCGGCGAAGCCCTGCAGGATTGCCACGCTCCTCCACCACCACCACGCCGTCGTGCTGCTGCTGGACGGAGTCTTCCTCAAACCTCTCCCTTCTCTCCTTGCTGGATCAAGGCATGGGAGACTTCACCGGGATGTACGTGTGTTGAACGCGGAGGTGCCGTCCGTTCGGCACTAGGATCTCCGGTGATTTGGATCACGACGAGTACGACTCCTTCAACCCCGTTCTCTTGAACGCTTCCGCTTAGCGATCTACAAGGGTATGTAGATGCACTCTCCTTCCCCTCGTTGCTGGTTTCTCCATAGATAGATCTTGGTGACACGTAGGAACATTTTGAATTTCTGCTACGTTCCCCAACAGTGGTATCAGAGCTAGGTCTATTGCGTAGATTCTATGCACGAGTAGAACACAAAGTAGTTGTGGGCATTGATTTTGTTCAATATGCTTACCGTTACTAGTCCAATCTTGTTTCGACGGTATTGTGGGATGAAGCGGCCCGGACCGACCTTACACGTACACTTACGTGAGACAGGTTCCACCGACTGACATGCACTTGGTGCATAAGGTGGCTAGCGGGTGCTAGTCTCTCCCACTTTAGTCGGAACGGATTCGATGAAAGGGTTCTTATGAAGGGTAAATAGCAATTGGCATATCACATTGTGGTTTGCATGGGTAAGAAACGTTCTTGCTAGAAACCCATAGCAGCCACGTAAAACATGCAAACAACAATTAGAGGACGTCTAACTTGTTTTTGCAGGGTATGCTATGTGATGTGATATGGTCAAGAAGAATGTGATGAATGATATGTGATGTATGAGATTGATCATGTTCTTGTAATAGGAATCACGACTTGCATGTCGATGAGTATGACAACCGACAGGAGCCATAGGAGTTGTCTTAATTTATTGTATGACCTGCGTGTCATTGAACAAATGCCATGTAATTACTTTACTTTATTGCTAACCGGTAGCCATAGTAGTAGAAGTAATAAGTTGGCGAGACAACTTCATGGAGACACGATGATGGAGATCATGGTGTCATGCTGGTGACGATGATGATCATTGAGCCCCGAAGATGGAGATCAAAAGGAGCAAAATGATATTGGCCATATCATGTCACTATTTGATTGCATGTGATGTTTATCATGTTTATACATCTTGTTTGCTTAGAACGATGGTAGTAAATAAGATGATCCCTCATTAAAGTTTCAAGAAAGTGTTCCCACTAACTGTGCACCGTTGCGAAAGTGCGTCGTTTCGAAGCACCACGTGATGATCGGGTGTGATAGATTCTTACGTTCACATACAACGGGTGTAAGCCAGATTTACACACGCGAGACACTTAGGTTAACTTGACGAGCCTAGCATGTACAGATATGGCCTCGAAACACAAGAGACCGAAATGTTGAGCATGATTTGTATGGTGGATACGATCAACATGAAGATGTTCACCGATGATGACTAGTCCGTCTCACGTGATGATCGGACACGGCCTAGTTGACTCGGATCATGTAATCACTTAGATGACTAGAGGGATGTCTATCTGAGTGGGAGTTCATAAGATGAACTTAATTATCCTGAACATAGTCAAAAGCCCTTTGCAAATTATGTCATAGCTCGCGCGTTAGTTCTACTGTTTTAGATATGTTCCTAGAGAAAATATAGTTGAAAATTGACAGTAGCGATTATGCGATCAGTAGAAATCTTATGTCCTTAATGCACCGCTCAGTGTGCAGAACCCCAAATGTCGTTTGTGGACGTTGCGAACATCGGACATACACATTTTGATAACTACGTGATAGTTCATTAAACGGTTTAGAGTTGAGGCACCAAAGACGTTTTCAAAACGTCGCGGAACATATGAGATGTTTCGAGGGCTGAAATTGGGATTTCAGGCTCGTGCCCACGTCAAGAGGTATAAGACCTCCGATGATTTTCTTAGCCTGCAAACTAAGGGAGAAAAGCTCAATCGTTGAGCTTGTGCTCAGATTTTATGAGTACAACAATTACTTGAATCGAGTGGGAGTTAATCTTCCAGATGAGATAGTGATGTTTCTCCAAAGTCATTGCCACCAAGCTACTAGAGCTTCGTGATGAAATATAACATATCAGGGATAGATATGATGATCCTTGAAGTATTCACCATGTTTGACACCGCGAAAGTAGAAGTCAAGTAGGAGCATCAATTGTCGATGGTTTGTAAAACCACTAGTTTCAAGAAGGGCAAGGGCAAGAAGGGATGCTTCATGAAACGGCAAAACGGTTGTTGCTCTAGTGAAGACCCAAGGTTGAACCCAAACCCGAGACTAAGTGCTTCTGTAATAAGGGGAACAACCACTGGAGCAGAATTACCCTAGATACTTGGTAGATAAGAAGGCTGGCAAGGTCGATAGAAGTATATTGGATATACATTATGTTAATGTGTACTTTACTAGTACTCCTAGTAGCACCAGGGTATTAGATACCGGTTCGGTTACTAAGTGTTAGTAACTCGAAATAAAAGCTACGGAATAAAAGGAGACTAGCTAAAGGTGAGCTGACGATAGGTGTTGGAATTGTTTCCAAGGTTGATATGATCAAGCATCGCACGCTCCCTCTACCATCGAGATTGGTGTTAAACCAAAATAATTGTTATTTGCTGTTTGCGTTGAGCGTAGACATGATTGGATTATGTCTATCGCAATATGGTTATTCATTGAAGGAGAATAATGGTTACTCTGTTTATTTGAATAATACCTTCAATGGTCTTGCACCTAAAATGAATGATTTATTGAATCTCGATCGTAGTGATACACATTTTCATGCCAAAAGATATAAGATAGAAATGATAGCACCACTTACTTGTGGCACTGCCATGTAAGTCATATTGGTGTAAAACGCATGAAGAAGCTCCATGTTGATGGATCTTTGGACTCACTTGTTTTTGAAAAGTTTGAGACATGCGAACCATGTCTATTGGTGTATATGCATGAGGAAACTCCATGCAAATGGACCGTTTGGACTCACTTGATTTTGAATCACTTGAGATATGCAAATCATACCACATGGGCAAGATGACTGAAAAGCCTCGGTTTCAGTAAGATAGAACAAGATAGCAACTTGTTGGAAGTAACACATTTTCATGTGTGCAGTCCAATGATTGCTGAGGCATGCAATGAATATTGTTATGTTCTTACTTCACAGATGATTCGAGTAGATGTTGAGTATATTTACTTGATGAAACACAAGTCTGAATTATTGAATGGTTCAAGTAATTTCAGAGTGAAGTTAAAGATCATCGTGACAAGAGGATAAAATGTCTATGATATGATCATAGACATGAGTATCTGAGGTACGAGATTTGGCACGCAATTAAGACATTGTGCAAATTGTTTCACAATTAATAACGCCTGGAACACCATAGTGTGATGGTGTGTCCGAACATCATAGTTGAACCCTATTAGATATGGTGTGTACCATGATGTCTCTTATCGAATTACCACTATCGTTCATGGGTTAGGCATTAGAAACAACCGCACTCACTTTAATAGGGCACCACGTAATTCCGTTGAGACGACACCGTTTGAACTATGGTTTGGAGAAACCTAAGTTGTCGTTTCTTAAAAGTTTGGGGCTGCGACGCTTATGTGAAAAAGTTTCATCGTGATAAGCTCGAACCCAAAACGGATAAATACATCTTCATAGGATACCCAAAATGGTTGGGTATACCTCCTATCTCAGATCCGGAAGCAAAAGTAATTGTTTCTAGAAACGGGTCCTTTCTCGAGGAAAAGTTTCTCTCGAAAGAATTGAGTGGGAGGATGGTGGAGACTTGATGAGGTTATTGAACCATCACTTCAACTAGTGTGTAGCAGGGCACAGGAAGTTGTTCCTGTGGCGCCTACACCAATTGAAGTAGAAGCTTATGATAGTGATCATGAAGTTTCAGATCAAGTCACTACCGTACCTCGTAGGGTGACAAGGATGCGTACTACTTCAGAGTGGTACGCAATCCTGTCTTAGAGGTCATGTTGCTAGACAACAATGAACCTACGAGCTATGGAGAAGCAATGGTGGGCCCGGATTCCGACGAATGGCTCGAGGCCATAAAATCCGAGAAAGGATCCATGACTTTGGAAGAAATACTTGATGGTCGTAAGGCCGTTGGGTACAGATGGATTTTAAAAGGAAGACATACAATGATGGTAAGAATCACCATTAAGAAAGCTCGACTTGTCGTTAAGAAGTTTTCCGACAAGTTCAAGGAGTTGACTACGGTGAGGCTTTCTCACTCGTAGCAATGTTAAGAGTCTGTTGGAAATGGATTAGCAGTTACTGCATTATTTATGAAATCTTGCAGATAGAATGTCAAAACATTGTTTCCTCGATAGTTTTCTTGAGGAAAGGTTGTATGTGATTGAGGGAGTCCTGGACTAGGGGGTGTCCGGATAGCCGAACTATCATCATCGGCCGGACTCCAAGACTATGAAGATACAAGATTGAAGACTTAGTCCCGTGTCCGGATGGGACTTTCCTTGGCGTGGAAGGCAAGCTTGGTGATACGGATATGTAGCTCTCCTACCATTGTAACCGACTCTGTGTAACCCTAGCCCTCTCCGGTGTCTATATAAACCGGATGGTTTTAGTCCATAGGACGAACAACAATCATACCATAGGCTAGCTTCTAGGGTTTAGCCTCCTTGATCTCGTGGTAGATCTACTCTTGTAATACCCACATCATCAATATCAATCAAGCAGGACGTAGGGTTTTACCTCCATCAAGAGGGCCCGAACCTGGGTAAAACATCATGTCCCTTGTCTCCTGTTACCATCCACCTAGACGCATAGTTCGGGATCCCCTACCCGAGATCAGCCGGTTTTGACACCGACATTGGTGCTTCCATTGAGAGTTCCTCTGTGTCGTCACCGATAGGCTCGATGGCTTCTTCGATCATCAACAACGACGCAGTCCAGGGTGAGACTTTTCTCCCCGGACAGATCTTCGTATTTGGCGGCTTTGCACTGCGGGCCAATTCGCTTGGCCATTTGGAGCAGATCAAAAGCTACGCCCCTGGCCGTCAGGTCAGATTTGGAAGTTTGAACTTCACGGCTGACATCCGCGAAGACTTGATCTTCGATGGATTCGAGCCACAGCCGAGCGCGCCGCACTGTCACGATGGGCATGATTTAGCTCTGCAGCCGGACAGTGCCCTGGAGGCCGCACACGAGCCCGCTCCGACCCTCGATTCGGAGCCGGCTGCGGAGATCGAGGACGGGTGGCTAGACACCGCCTCGGGGGCTGCAACCTCTACGGTGATGGAGCCGGATACTGGCCTTGTCCCTTGTGAAGCTCGTGACTCCGAGGTGCCGGACTCCTCGCCGGACTCCGCACCTCCCGCGACCCCTCCAATCGAATCCGATTGGGCGCCGGTCATGGAGTTCACCGCTGCGGACATCTTTCAACACGCACCTTTCGGCGACATCTTGAGTTCGCTAAAGTATCTCTCGTTATCAGGAGAGCCCTGGCCGGACTGCGGTCAGGACGGTTGGGATGCGGACAACAAAGAAATTCAAAGCCCACCCACCACTCACTTAGTAGCCACTGTCGACGATCTAACCAACATGCTAGACTTCGACTCCGAAGACATCGACGGTATGGACGACGATGCCGGAGACGACCAAGAACCAGCGCCTACTGGGCACTGGAAAGCCACCTCATCATATAACATATACATGGTGGATATCCCAAAGGATGGGAATGGCGAAGGAACAGCGGAGGATGACCCCTCCAAGAAACAGCCCAAGCGCCGGCGTCAGCGGCGCCGCTCTAAATCTCGCCACAGCAAGAATGGAGATTCCGGCACCAGAGATAATAATACCCCAGACAATGCCGAAGACAACCCCCTCCAGCAAGATTCAGCACAGGAGGACGGAGAAGCCAGCCCTCATGAGAGAGCGGCAGACGAAGAGGTAGAGGATGATAATTACATGCCTCCCTCCGGAGACGAGGCAAGCCTCGACGACGATGAATTTGTCGTGCCTGAGGATCCCGTCGAACAAGAGCGTTTTAAACGCAGGCTTATGGCCACGGCAAACAGCCTCAAGAAAAAGCAGCAACAGCTTAGAGCTGATCAAGATCTGCTAGCCGACAGATGGACTGAAGTCCTTGCGGCCGAAGAGCATGAGCTCGAACGCCCCTCCAAAAGCTACCCCAAAAGCAAGCTACTCCCCCGATTAGAGGAGGAGGCATATAAACCTGCATCACCAGTGCACAATACGGCTGACCGACCACCCCGTGGCCGCGACAGAGAGGCCTCTAGGCCCTCCACTAGAACCGTACCCCGGCATCGCTCGAAAAGCACAAGGCCACAGGGGAACGCTCTGGACTTGCGAGATATATTGGAGGATAAGGCAAGACAATCAAGATCGATCTACGGATCGCGTGGGCGCCCCATTATACGTGACAACAACCGTCGCGCCGGACACAGCAAGTCCGGCAGGGCCGAACACAGTAGACAAAGCTCTTTTGAGCTTCGTCGTGATATAGCCCAATACAGAGGCGCCGCACACTCACTATGCTTCACAGATGAAGTAATGGATCATCAAATCCCCGAAGGGTTTAAACCCATGAATATTGAATCTTATGATGGCACAACAGACCCCGCGGTTTGGATCGAACACTATCTCCTTCATATCCACATGGCCCGCGGTGAGGATCTTCACGCCATCAAATACCTCCCACTCAAGCTTAAAGGACCAGCTTGGCATTGGCTTAACAGCTTGCCAGCGGAATCAATTGGGTGTTGGGAGGACCTGGAAGCCGCATTCCTTGATAACTTCCAGGGCACGTATGTGCGACCACCAGACGCTGACGACCTAAGCCATATAATTCAGCAGCCAGAGGAATCGGCCAGACAATTCTGGACATGATTCTTAACTAAGAAAAATCAAATCGTCGACTGTCCGGATGCAGAGGCCCTCGTGGCCTTCAAACATAACATCCGCGACGAGTGGCTTGCCCGGCACCTGGGACAGGAAAAGCCGAAATCCATGGCAGCCCTCACATCACTCATGACCCGCTTCTACGCGGGACAGGACAGCTGGCTAGCCTGCAGGAACAACCTCAGCAAAAATTCTGGCAGTCCGGATATCAAGGCCCGCAATGGCAGGTCGCGTCGCAACAAGAACAAACGCCACATTAACAGCGAAAATAATGAGGATACGGCAGTCAATGCCGGATTCAGAGGCTCTAAACCCGGTCAGCGGAAAAAGCCATTCAAAAGAACTACTCCGGGTCCGTCCAATTTGGACCGAATACTCGATCGCTCGTGCCAGATACACGGCACCCCCGAAAAGCCAGCTAACCACACCAACAGGGACTGTTGGGTATTCAAGCAGGCAGGCAAGCTAATTGCCGAAAACAACAACAAGGGGCTGCATAGCGATGACGAGGAAGAGACCCGACCGCCTAACAATAGAGGACAGAAGGGTTTCCCCCCACAAGTGCGGACGGTGAACATGATATACGCAACCCACATACCCAAAAGGGAGCGGAAGCGTGCACTCAGGGATGTATACGCGATGGAGCCAGTCGCCCCGAAGTTCAACCCATGGTCCTCCTGCCCGATCACTTTTGATTGAAGGGACCACCCCACCAGCATCCGCCACGGCGGATTCGCCGCATTGGTTTTAGACCCAATCGTCGATGGATTTCACCTCACCAGAGTCCTGATGGACGGCGGCAGCAGCCTGAAACTGCTTTATCAGGACACAGTGCGCAAAATGGGCATAGACCCCTCAAGGATTAAACCCACAAAGACGACCTTTAAAGGCGTCATACCAGGTGTAGAGGCCAATTGTACAGGCTCAGTTAAACTGGAAGTGGTCTTCGGATCCCCGGATAACTTCCGAAGCGAGGAGTTAATCTTCGACATAGTTCCGTCCCGCAGCGGCTATCATGCTCTACTCGGGCGTACCGCGTTTGCAAAGTTCAACGCGGTGCCGCACTACGCATACCTCAAGCTCAAGATGTCAGGCCCTTGAGGAGTCATCACGGTCAACGGAGACACTGAACACTCTCTCCGAACGGAAGAACATACAGCGGCTCTCGCGGCAAAAGTACAGTGCAGCCTCTTAAGGCAATTCTCGAGTCCGGCTGTTAAGCAACGGGACACGGCTAAACGCCCCCGGAGTAACCTACAACAAGACCACCTGGCACGTTCCGAGCACGCGTAGCAATGCGGCCCCAACCCCATCCCCTCCAAAATTGCAAGACTGGTCCTTCGCGTACATCATTACGCTCTGGAGATACCATGGGCATAGGGGGAGGGGCACGACCATGATAGGCCCAGAATGCGGCTTAACCACACCAGGGGCTCTCAAGTGTGTCGTTCTTTTTTTCTCTTTTTCTTTCTTTTTTTTACCCACAGGACTCCGTTCATCAGAGGCCCTGTCCGGCAGTAGACCTGCCGAACTCATGATGCAACAGCCAGGGAAGGAGAAAGGCTACAACGAATATCCAGGTGGTCTCCATTACGAGCATTAAATCTGTTTTATACACCATTCCGCAGCCTACCCCTGGAGGGGGACATGTTTAATAGTCCCATCCCTTGCTTACCGCACTATTTGTATCGTTCTGCATTCACGGCAGTATTTCTTGAATAAACAATGCAGCACCTTTTTGCTTATAATTGCATTCCTTTCTTATACATATGTTCATTTATGACATGTTGCATCCGTACACTTTGGTATGGCTAAATACAACAGGGGCTTATGTTTCCCGCATCATGGTGTGATAAGTCCGAACACTTTCACAAGTGCGGCACCCCGAACTTATAGCATTATATGCATCGGCTCCGAATCATGTCTTGGGTCAATAGTTGGGTTTGCCCGGCTCCCATGTTTTGGTACCTTATGTTCCGTTGTATCGGCTAAGGTAGCACTGAGAGAACCACTGCGATTGCGCCCCAGTTGAGTTGGGCGAGCGCCTCAGTGGAGAAAGCTAAAACTGACTGTCATGATGAGGCGAGAGCCGGTCGCTGTTCGAGAGGTTTTTTTCGAGTCCCTAAAGACTTATGCTGCTTAGAGCGAGGAACCGGCTTTGTCCGGCCCAGGCGTGGATAGCGCCCCAAATTCGGCCTTCCGAACACTAGGGGCTTCGCCGAAATTTAAAATTATAGAATTCTATGGCTAAGTGAGAGTGTTCAAGCATTATAAGTCCGGTTGCCTCGTTCGTTGTGTTGAGCGCCTCCCTAGATGGACCCAAAAATGGGAACAAGAGTGCTCAAATTTATCCCGAACACCCCAGCACTCGTGGCATGGGGGCTGAAGCCGACGACTTGCCATCTCTCAGATTTGATAAACGGCCGCACAGAAGGTAATATTTTAAATTAACAAGCGTTGCTTAGCGCATATGAACAAAGTTTTCAGCGCACAGGATAACAAAATGCGAGTCTACTCAAATATTACATCTTTGGAGCACTCACCCGCAATAATGTGGGCACCCTTCAGGACACTCTTATAATACATCTCGGGCGTGCGATACTCCTTACCCGGCGGTGGCGCGTCCCTCACAAGCTTCTCAGCATCCATCTTGCCCCATTGCACCTTTGCGCGGGCAAGGGCCCGACGGGCACCTTCAATACAGGCGGAGTGCTTGATGACTTCAACCCATGGACAAGCATCCACCAGCCGCCGCACCAGGCCGAAGTAGCTACCAGGCATGGCCTCCCCGGGCCACAGCCGAACTATGAGGCCCTTCATGGCCTGTTCGGCCACCTTGTGGAGCTCGACTAGCTGCTTCAGTTGGTCGCTAAGGGGCACCGGATGTCCGGCCTCAGCATACTGAGACCAGAAGACCTTCTCCGTCGAGCTCCCCTCCTCGGCCCTATAGAAAGCGGCAGCATCGGACACGCTGCGGGGCAGATCTGCGAACGCTCCTGGAGAGCTCCGAATTCGGGTAAGTGATAGGTAATTCACACTCACATGCTTGCTTTGCATGAAAATGCCTTACCCGCCGCTATTTTCTTCAACGCCTCGATTTCCTGGAGGGCCTTGTGGGCTTCGGCCTTAGTGGCTTTGGCACTCTCAAGAGCCGATGCAAGCTCGGACTCTCGAGTCTTCGAGTCGCGCTCCAAACTCTCATGTTTTTCCACGAGAGCCTGGAGCTCTTGCTGTACCTCCGCCACCCGCGCCTCCTTCTTCTCTCGCTCGGTACGCTCCGCGTCCGCATTACGTTCGGCCGCGGACACCGCCTCCTTCAGGGTCGCCACCTCGTTCGTGGCCCCTGCAATACCCACGTTATCCTTGTCATTCTTCTTGCAACCAAATCCTTTTCTGTAAGGTACAACTTTAATAAGGTGTTACTCACGTTCCTTGTCCTCGAGCTGCTTCTTGGCACGGCCGAGCTCGTTCTCGGACCGCTCGAGGCTTTGCTTCAAAGTATTGACCTCCGCAGTCAGTGCGGCAGAGGTCAGCAGCACAGCCTGCAACCCCATATTGACATATTTTTTATGACTCCTGCGTATATCTTTTTAGATCCTTAGTCCGGCTTTTCTTTCCGAACACCGAACCGAGCATCAGGGGCTACTGTCTATGTGGTACTATTTTACATATATCAAAATTCTTACCTCAAAGCCTGTTAGAAGGCTGATGCAGGCTTCCGTCAGCCCGCTCTTGGCGAGCTGAACCTTCTGAATCACCGCACTCATGACGGTGCGGTGTTCCTCTTTGATGGAAGCGCCATTGAGCGCCTCCAGCAAGCTATTTGGCGCCTCCGGTTGGACGGAGGCTGCCGGCGTCACGGTCTTGCCCTTCTTACGAAGGGGCCGCCCACCGGACTCCGGAACCATAATAGGTTCCGGTGCGGAGTCCGGTGCAAAGTCCGGGAGGTTTCCATGCGGCACCTCCGGGGCCTGCTCCTCCTGGCGGGTCCCTTCCCGGGATCCCACCTCGGCATCATCCGCATCACAGGGGGTGGAGGCGGTCGGAAGGGAATCCATATCCGACGCACCCAAGGACCCGCTCGACGAAGCGGGAAGTTCATCCCTGGGCGGACTGCAGGGTTGTATGCGGCATTAGAAAGACACCATGTGGCGAAAAGAAAAACCATGAAGTTATTCGGGAGTCCGGATACTTACGATCTCGCCAGGGGCTTGGCCCTTGAAGGCCAGTCGTCGTCATCGTCGCCGGCGTTGGCAGAGTAGTCCGGGGGAAGAGTCCTTCCCTTCTTGGACCCTTCGGCCTCCCTCGTTGGGGAGGCCTTCCTTTTCTTCCCTCCCCCCGCTGGGGGAGAGGCCTCTTTCTTCTCCTCCTCGCCTTCGTGGGAGGAGTCCGCCTCGGAGTCATCGGACGATGAGTCCGATGACACCCGAAAACGGGAACTCTTTCGAGTGCCCGTGGCCTTCTTCTTGGCCTTCTTCTTCGGCACCACGTGGGGTACCAGAACCAGCAGCCTCGTTAAGCGGGCGTCTGTTGGGTCTTCTGGCAAAGGGGCCGGACAGTTAGTCTGCTCGGCCTTCTTCAGCCAGTCCTATCAAAGGAGAGGGAGTTTAGATCCCGCATAGAGTCAAACTATGGAAAACAAGTGTCCCGTAAAGGGTAAAATCGCTTACCTCGCTAGCCGGACGCTGCGAGCTAAATCTGTGATCTTCGGTAGCGGATGCGGGAGCCTCGGCGCCCTTAAACAACACCCTCCAGGCCTCTTCGTACGTAGTGTCGAAGAGCCTGCTCAAAGTACGGTGCTGCGCCGAATCGAACTCCCACATATTGAAGTCCCGTTGTTGGCACGGGAGAATCCGGTGGATGAGCATGACCTGGACTACGTTGACAAGCTTGAGCTTCTTGTTCACTAGCTTTTGGACGCAAGCTTGGAGTCCGGTCAGCTCCTCCGAATCACCCCATGTCAGGCCACTCTTTTTCTAGGAGGTGAGCCGTATGGGGATGCCAGATCTGAATTCGGGGGCCGCTGCCCATTTAGGGTCACGCGGCTCGGTGATGTAGAACCACCCCGATTGCCACCCCTTAATGGTTTCCACGAAGGTGCCCTCGAGCCAAGTAACGCTGGGCATCTTGCCCACCATGGCGCCTCCGCACTCCGCTTGGCTGCCCTTCACAACTTTCGGCTTGACACTGAAGGTCTTGAGCCACAAGCCGAAGTGGGGCTGGATGCAGAGGAAGGCCTCACACACGATGATAAACGCCGAGATGTTGAGGATGAAATTCGGGGCCAGATCATGGAAATCCAGGCCGTAGTAGAACATGAGCCCCTGGACAAAGGGATGGAGTGGGAAGCCCAGTCCGCGGAGGAAATGGGAAAGGAATACTACCCTCTCATGGGGCCCGGGGGTGGGGATGAGCTGCCCCTCCTCGGGGAGCCGGTGCGCGATGTCGCTGGACAGATATCCGGCGCTGCGCAGCTTCTTGATGTGCCCCTCCGTAACGGAGGAGGCCATCCACTTGCCTCCCGCTCCAGACATAGTTGGAGAAGGTTGAGGTGAGATGTGCGGACTTGGGCGCTGGAGCTCGAGTTCACGGAGATGGATAAGCAAAGGAGGAAGAAGGCGTAGGTAAAAGGGTGGATCTTTATCCCCTTATATGGGCAGACGAAACCATGCGTCCCCATCGGCCTGATAAAACTCGCTTATCTCCCAAGAGCCGCAATCAATGGCGTGGTTGGGTTACCCACGTCCGTATTGATGGGAATCCTGGAATAAGGGGAACACGATCTCTGCTTCGACAAGACGTGCCAAGGAAACCGCTTCGCTAAACGCGCTGAGGTGGTACAATAAAAACAATTCGATAAAGGCTTGGTTGTGGTGTGACGTCACGCCACAAATACGTCAGCAGATTGAATTTGTGTAAATATTATTCTCTCTACGGTGGTATGTGGAATTTATTTTGCAGAGCCGGACACTATCCTGGTGTTCACAATCTTCTATAAATTATTCGGAGGAGGAACCCGCCTTGCAATGCCGAAGACAATATGCGCGCCGGACTCGTTGTCATTGAAGCCTGGTTCAGGGGCTACTGAGGGAGTCCTGGACTAGGGGGTGTCCGGATAGCCGAACTATCATCATCGGCCTGACTCCAAGACTATGAAGATACAAGATTGAAGACTTCGTCCTGTGTCCGGATGGGACTTTCCTTGGCGTGGAAGGCAAGCTTGGCGATACGGATATGTAGATCTCCTACCATTGTAACCGACTCTGTGTAACCCTAGCCCTCTCCGGTGTATATATAAACTGGATGATTTTAGTTCATAGGACGAACAACAATCATACCATAGGCTAGCTTCTAGGGTTTAGCCTCCTTGATCTCGTGGTAGATCTACTCTTGTAATACCCACATCATCAATATCAATCAAGTAGGACGTAGGGTTTTACCTCCATCAAGAGGGCCCGAACCTGGGTAAAACATCATGTCCCTTGTCTCCTGTTACCATCCGCCTAGACGCATAGTTCGGGACCCACTACCCGAGATCCGCCGGTTTTGACACCGACAGTGATACAACCAGAAGGTTTTGACAATCCTAAAGAACGCTAACAAATATGCAAAACTCCAGCAATCCTTCTAAGAACTGGAGTGAGCATCTTGGAGTTGGAATGTACGCTTTGATGAGATGATCAAATATTTTGGGTTTATACAAGAATTTATGAGAAACTTGTATTTCCAAAGAAGTGAGTGGGAGCGCTATAGAATTTCTGATGAGTATATGTTGTTGACATATTGTTGATCAGAAATGATGTAGAATTTCTGGAAAGCATATGGGGTTATTTGAAAAGTGTTTTTCAATGGAGAACCTGGATTAAGCTACTTTAACATTGAGCATCAAGATCTATGAGGATAGATCAAAAAACCCTAAATGGTACTTTCAAATGAGCACATACCTTGACATGATCTTGAAGGTGTTCAAGATGGATCAGTCAAAGAAGGAGTTCTTGCCTGAGTTGTAAGGTATGAAGTCAAGAGTTAAAGCTCAACCACGGCATAAGAGAGAGAAAGGACGAATGTCATCCCCTATGCTTCAGACGTAGGCTCTATAGTATGCTATGCTGTGTACCACACCGGAAGTGTGCCTTGCCATGAGTCAGTCAAGGGGTACAAGAATGATCCAGAAATGAATCATTGGACAGCGCTCAAAATTATCCTTAGAGGAATAAGGAAATGTTTCTCGATTATGGAGGTGATAAAGAGTTCGGCGTAAAAGGTTACGTCGATGCAAGCTATAACACCTATCCGAATGACTCTGAGTAGCAAACAGGATACGTATAGTGGAGCAACCATTTGGAATAGCTCCAAGTGGAGCGCGGAAGCAGCATTTACAATATGACATAGAGAATTGCGAAGTACATACGGATCTAAATGTTGCAGACCCATTGACTAAAACCTCTCTCACAAGCAAAACATCATCAAACCCCAGAACTCATTGAGACTTAATCACATGGTGATGTGAACTAGTTTAGACACTAGTAAACTCTTTGGATGTTGGTCACATGGCGATGTGACCTATCAGTGTTAATCACATGGCGATGTGAACTAGACTATTGACTCTAGTGCAAGTGGGAGACTGTTGGAAATATGCCCTAGAGGCAATAATAAATTAGTTATTATTATATTTCCTTGTTCATGATAATCATTTATTATCCATGCTATAATTGTATTGATAGGAAACTCAAATACATGTGTGGGTACATAGACAACACCAAGTCCCTAGTAAGCCTCTAGATGACTAGCTCGTTAATCAATAGATGGTTACGGTTTCCTGACCATGGACATTGGATGTCGTTGATAACGGGATCACATCATTAGGAGAATGATGTGATGGACAAGACCCAATCCTAAGCCTAGCACAAAGATCATAGTTCGTATGCTAAAGCTTTTCTAATGTCAAGTATCATTTCCTTAGACCATGAGATTGTGCAACTCCCGGATACCGTAGGAATGCTTTGGGTGTACCAAACGTCACAACGTAACTGGGTGGCTATAAAGGTGCACTACAAGTATCTACGAAAGTGTCTGTTGGGTTGGCACGAATCGAGACTAGGATTTGTCACTCCGGTTAACGGAGAGGTATCTCTGGGCCCACTTGGTAGGACATCATCATAATGTGCACAATGTGACCAAGGGGTTGATCACGGGATGATGTGTTATGGAACGAGTAAAGAGACTTGCCGGTAATGAGATTGAACAAGGTATCGGGATACCGACGATCGAATCTCGGGCAAGTACAATACCGCTAGACAAAGGGAATTGTATACGGGATCGATTGAGTCCTTGACATCGTGGTTCAATCGATGAGATCATTGTGGAACATGTGGGAGACAACATGGGTATCCAGATCCCGCTGTTGGTTATTGACCGGAGAACGTCTTAGTCATGTCTGCATGATTCCCGAACCCGTAGGGTCTACACACTTAAGGTTCGATGACGCTAGGGTTATAAAGGAAGTTTGTATGTGGTTAAAGAATGTTGTTTGGAGTCCCGGATGAGATCCCAGACATCACGAGGAGTTCCGGAATGGTCCGGAGGTAAAGATTTATATATGAGAAGTCCTATTTTGGTCACCGGAAAAGTTCCGGGTGCTATCGGTAATGTACCGGGACCACCGGGAGGGTCCCGGGGGTCCACCAAGTGGGGCCACCGGCCCCAGAGGGCTGCATGGGCCAAGTGTGAGAGGGGACCAGCCCCAGGTGGGCTGGTGCGCCCCCCCCCCCCACCAAGGCCCAAGGCGCCTAGGGCTTGGGGGAAACCCTAAAGGGGGCGCCCCCCTTGCCTTGGGGGGCAAGGCAACCCCCCTGGCCGCCGCCCCCTGCTCTGATTGGATCTGAGGGGGCCGGCCCCCCTCTCCTTTGCCCCTATATATATGTGGTGGTGGGAGGGCAGCCGCACCCAAGTTCTGGCGCAGCCCTCCCCCTCTCCCTAGTACTCCTCCTCTCCCGCGGTGCTTGGCGAAGCCCTGCAGGATTGCCACGCTCCTCCACCACCACCACGCCGTCGTGCTGCTGCTGGACGGAGTCTTCCTCAAACCTCTCCCTTCTCTCCTTTCTGGATCAAGGCATGGGAGACGTCATCGGGCTGTACGTGTGTTGAACACGGAGGTGTCGTCTGTTCGACACTAGGATCTCCGGTGATTTGGATCACGACGAGTACGATTCCTTCAACCCCGTTCTCTTGAACGCTTCCGCTTAGCGATCTACAAGGGTATGTAGATGCACTCTCCTTCCCCTCGTTGCTGGTTTCTCCATAGATAGATCTTGGTGACACGTAGGAACATTTTGAATTTCTGCTACATTCCCCAACAATAAACTTGAGCTGCCTGCAGATTTTGGGGTTAGTCCCACTTTTAACATTGCAGATTTGAAGTCTTATTTGGGTGAGGAAGATGAGCTTCCGTCGAGGACGACTTCATTTCAAGAAGGGGAGGATGATGAGGACATCAATACCATTGTTACACCCACAGCCCCTGCTGCTATACATACTGGACCAATTACTAGAGCTCGTGCACGCCAATTAAATTACCAGGTACTTCCGTTTCTTGGTAATGATTCTAATGTTCATGAGAGTATGATGCTGCCTGATGGGGTCATGTACCTAGGGTAGGGTCACGAACCTGATCTAAGTACCTTACCCAAGGACACCCTTAGAAGAGGTCGCCTTCCAGTCGACCAACGAGGGACTCACTCGACTGACTTGAAGGACTCGACCACGAAGACTCACTCGACCACCAGGAGGTCAAGAGGCACTCCGCACTGCAACGGCCTGTAATTAAGTAGGCTTTATGATAGTAAAGACACTTTATGTGGGGCGTTACCAGTAACGCCCCAGACTTAACTCACCTTAAACCCTCTCCTACGTGGGCTGGCTGGGGTCCTGGCGCACTCTATATAAGCCACCCCCCTCCACAGGCAGAAGGGTTCGGCACCTTGTAACTCATATACTCATAATCCACTCGACCGCCTCCGGGCTCCGAGACGTAGGGCTATTACTTCTTCCGAGAAGGGCCTGAACTCGTACATCCCTTGTGTTTACAACCTCTCCATAGCTAGGACCTTGCCTCTCCATACCTACCCCCCACTCTACTGTCAGGCTTAGAACCACGACAGTTGGCGCCCACCGTGGGGCAGGTGTTTTAGCGATTTTGTGGAGAAGTTGCGATTCTTCCGAGTACTTTCATCATGGTGTCTGCTGGAGTTTTGGTCGGGGGTCAAGAGATCCGTCTCGGCACTCTCACCTTCATCGCCGACGACTCTGCGTGGCTCTAGGAGGCTCCACTCGACGTAGATGCGCTCCCCGTCTGCGGTGCGACGCATTTTCGTGCATATGTCCGCGGCGTTCTGCTGCGGCAACCGTCGACCCAGTATCGGTCGGCTCCTCCATCGTCCACCCTCCCGGTCTCCCGCCAGCGCAAGCGCTCGGGCCGGTCGAGGCTTCAGCGATGGGTGAGGCACGCGATGGCTCGCCAATCAGCCACCACCCAAGTTGCGGCAATCGAGCCTGACGAATCTCTCTACGGCTTGTTCGATCTGTCGACTGGCTCCGTAGAGACTGCATCCGAGTGCGGTAGCAGTGATCCAGCGGCGGAAATATTGATGGTCAACGGGCCCCGCAGTCCCCCTGGCTTCGCCCGTGATGATGGAGCAGGTGACGGAGGCGACCCCGCACGACGCCACGAAGAGTACCAGCCCGAGCCACTCGACTCTCTGCAAAGAGAGGAACTTCGCCGCAGGAACGTGGATGCCCTGCGTACTCCCATCGCAGGAGAAACCCCCGAGGCTCGTGGCTTGGAGGAGGCGCGTCTGGCCAATTTGGCCGAGCGTACTCGACTGGAGAACCTTCAGCGAGCACTCGACGAGCGCACGCGGCAACGAGTTCCCGACACCAGTCGACGTCAACTCTTCCCGCCGACTCAGGTATATCGAACCCCAATTCAGAATTTAGCAGCTGCGACCCGTATAGCAGAGTCCATCCAGCCTTCGCAGTCGGAAGCTGGCAGAGGTTTGCTACAGATTAGGGATCTGCTCCGGGCAGCAGGAGATCAGAATTCAGCCGTGTCTCAGTCGCGCAACAGAATTCACAGTCGATCCGTCACTGTGAATACGGTTCAGTCGGCTCACAGCCCCAGATCGCCTCCGCGACGCGAAGGGCGCGAGAATCGGCGAGATCAATATGGCGACAGACTCGACCGAGATGATAGGCGTCGAGTGCCCAATTCCCCTCCGAGGGGTGGGTCTTACGCTCCTCGGCAGCCAGATGGCAGGCGTCAGTACAGTACAGGGCGAAGGGTTCCAGTCGACCCCAGAGAACCAGGCTTCGACGCGCGATCCATTATCGTGCAAGGTTTGGTCGACCGGAACAGAGCCCATCGGGGCGGACTCGACAGAGATGCGCCCACAAGCAGTCGAATGCATATTTCTGGTCCTGAATGTTTCAGCAGAGCTATCAGAGCCGCAGTTATCCCTCCCAATTTCAGGTTGGCAACAGGAGTCAGCAAGTTCACTGGTGAGTCTAAGCCTGAAACTTGGCTTGAAGACTACCGAGTGGCAGTTCAGATTGGTGGTGGGAACGACAAGGTGGCTATGAAGCATTTGCCCCTCATGCTGAAAGGTTCTGCCAGGGCATGGTTGACTCAATTACCTCCTAGCAGCATTTACGCTTGGGAAGATCTGTCCCGAGTGTTCATCAGAACGTTTGAAGGGACTTGCAAGCGACCAGCTGGATTGACAGAGTTGCAAGTCTGCGTGCAGAAGGCTAATGAGACTCTCAGAGAGTATATTCAGAGATGGATCACTTTGCACCACACTGTGGAGAATGTGTCTGATCATCAGGCAGTCTGCGCCTTCAAAGATGGCGTCAAGAATAGAGAACTGAGTTTGAAGTTTGGTCGAACCGGTGACATGACCTTGAGTCGGATGATGGAGATTGCTACCAAGTACGCCAACAGCGAAGAAGAAGACCGACTCCGAAGCGGCAAGCACAAGCCGAGTCAGTCGGAAACAGAAGCGGAAGGCTGAACCGGCAGCTCCTGGAGAGGCTCTGGCCGTGACTCAAGGAAAGTTTAAGGGGAAACCAAAAGGATCCTGGAACCCCAAGAAGGTAAAGGATAAAGAATGGAACGACGTAATGGATATGCCGTGTCACATCCATACGAAGAAAGACGAAGAGGGGAATATCATCTACCCGAAGCACACCACTCGCCAATGTCGACTCCTGATCCAGCAGTTTCAGGGAAAACAGTCTAAGGACAAGGAGAAGGAGTCAGACAAGGCCGAAGACAAGGAGGACAGTGAGGAAGGATATCCACATATCAACTCCACTCTGATGATCTTTGCAGATGTGGAAAGCAGGAGTCGACTGAAAGTCATTAACCGAGAGGTGAACATGGTTGCCCCAGCAAAAACAAATTATCTGAAATGGTCTCAAATACCCATCACATTCGACCAATCTGATCACCCGACTCATATTGCCACCCCTGGGAGGCAAGCTTTGGTGGTCGATCCAGTTATCGAAGGCACTCGACTAACAAAGGTGCTGATGGATGGTGGAAGTGGGCTGAACTTGTTGTATGCAGACACACTGAAAGGAATGGGCATTCCGATGTCCCGACTGAGCACTAGTAACATGAGCTTTCATGGAGTTATACCAGGGAAGAAGGCCGAGTCACTCGGCCAAATAGCTTTGGATATGGTGTTTGGTGATTCGAAACATTTTCGCAAAGAAAAGTTGACGTTTGAGGTCGTGGATTTTCAGAGTGCATATCATGCCATTTTGGGGAGACCAGCTTACGCACGGTTCATGGCTCGACCATGCTACGTGTACCTCAAATTGAAGATGCCCGGTCCCAAAGGAGTGATCACTGTCACCGGTGATCGGAAAAAGGCAGAAGAGTGCTTTCAGAAGGGCTCCAAGATTGCCGATTCCCAGGTGACAGCGGTCGAGTTCGAAGAATACAAGCAAAACGCAGATCCGAGTGACTTGCTGCGATCAAAGAAACCCGCCACAGAGTCTGCATTCCAGTCGTCCGGTGAGACGAAGCCTGTTCACATTCACCCGACCGACCCCGATGCAGCTCCGACCCGCATCTCCATAACACTCGACCCAAAATAGGAAGAAGCGCTCATCCAGTTCCTCCGTGAGAATTGGGACATTTTTGCATGGAAGCCCGCTGACATGCTAGGTGTTCCCAGGGGACTGGCTGAGCATCGCCTAAGAGTCGACTCATCTACAAAACCAGTCAAAGAGCATCTTCGGCGGTCCGCCGTCCAGAAGAGAAAAGCCATTGGTGAAGAAGTGGCTCGACTGTTGGCGGCCGGATTTATCCGAGAGATATACCACTCCGAGTGGCTCTCTAATGTCGTCATGGTTCCTAAGAAGGACAAGTCGCTCCGAATGTGCATTGATTTCAAGCACATCAACCGGGCCTGCCCGAAAGATCATTTTCCTCTCCCTCGCATAGATCAAATTGTTGACTCGACCGCAGGATGCGAGAGGCTATCTTTTTTAGATGCCTACTCCGGGTACCACCAGATCCGTCTATACGGACCCGATGAGGTAAAAACAGCTTTCATCACTCCATTCTGGTGCTTCTGCTATATCACCATGCCATTCGGCCTCAAGAATGTCGGAGCCACATTTATGCGAATGATTCAGAAGTGTCTACTCACTCAAATCAGTCGGAATGTGGAAGCATATATGGATGATATCGTTGTCAAGTCACGAAAAGGTTCCGACCTGCTCGCTGATCTCGCCGAAACATTTGCCAACCTCAGAAGATATGATATCAAGCTCAATCCATCAAAGTGCACATTTGGAGTTCCTGGTGGCAAGTTACTCGGTTTTCTCGTTTCCGAACGGGGAATCGACGCTAACCCAGAGAAGATTGGCACTATTCTCCGAATGAAACGCCCTGTGCGAGTGCATGATGTCCAGAAGCTTACTGGATGCTTGGCCGCATTAAGTCGATTCATCTCACGACTCGGTGAAAAGGCATTGCCTCTTTACCGACTGATGAAGAAGACAGACAAGTTCGAGTGGACTCCAGAAGCTGATGCAGCGTTTGCCGAGCTAAAAGCTCTGCTCTCCACCCAGCCGGTGCTTGCTGCTCCAGTCAGCAAAGAGCCTCTGTTGCTCTATATCGCAGCCACAGGACAAGTTGCCAGTACTGTGCTTACAGTCGAGCGGGAAGAAGAAGGAAAAGCTCTCAAAGTTCAGCGCCCAGTGTATTATTTGTCTGAAGTCTTGACTCCATCCAAGCAGAGATATCCTCATTATCAGAAGCTTGTGTATGGAATATACATGACCACAAAGAAGGTTGCTCATTATTTCTCTGATCATTCCATCATAGTCGTCAGCGACGCTCCACTATCAGAGATTTTGCACAACAGAGATGCAACTGGTCGAGTGGCCAAATGGGCGATTGAACTTCTTCCCCTTGATATCAAGTTTGAGGCAAAGAAAGCCATTAAGTCCCAGGCAATAGCAGATTTCCTCGCCGAGTGGATTGAACAACAGCAGCCGACTGAAGTTCACTCGGAGCATTGGACCATGTTCTTTGATGGCTCTAAGATGTTGAATGGTTCCGGTGCTGGGGTTGTCCTGGTTTCCCCCAGAGGGGATAAGCTCAGATATGTGCTCCAGATTCACTTTGATTCCTCCAGCAATGAGGCAAAATATGAGGCCCTCTTATATGGGTTGCGCATGGCCATTTCACTCGGCGTCCGTCGCCTGATGGTCTATGGCGACTCAGATTTAGTGGTCAACCAGGTGATGAAAGAGTGGGACGTGAGAAGCCCAGCCATGACTGGATACTGCAGTGCAGTAAGGAAGCTAGAAAAGAAGTTCGAGGGGTTGGAGCTCCATCATATACCTCGACTGAAAAATCAAGCAGCTGATGATCTAGCAAAGATAGGTTCCAAGAGAGAAGCCATTCCGAGTGGTGTGTTCTTGGAGCATATACACACTCCGTCAGTCAAAGAAGATCCTTTCACCGAAGAAGCTCCACAGCCCAAGAGTGCCATAGATCCGACTGAGGTTGAAGTCCCAGCGGTGGTCGACTTGATCATGGAGGTTTTGGTGGTCATTCCCGACTGGACAGTTCCGTATGTCGCATATATCCTGAGAAAAGAGCTTCCGGAGGATGAGGAAGAGGCTCGACAGATCATCCGTCGATCTAAGGCCTTTATCGTAATCAAAGGACAATTATACAGAGAAAGCGCGACTGGAGTTGGTCAGAAGTGCATAACACCAGAAGAAGGTCGACTCATCCTCAATGACATTCACTCGGGGACCTGTGGTCATGATGCGTCTTCTCGGACCATCGTGGCCAAAGCATACCGAGCCGGATTTTACTGGCCAAAGGCGAATGAGATGGCAAAAGATATAGTGGATAAGTGCGAGGGATGTCAGTTCTACTCGAATATGTCGCACAAGCTTGCGTCGGCCCTGAAGACCATCCCACTCGTCTGGCCTTTCGCAGTATGGGGACTGGACATGGTCGGTCCTTTGAGAACAGGACGAAGTGGCTTCACGCATGTACTGGTGGCAGTCGACAAGTTCACCAAGTGGATCGAGGCTAAACCAATCAAGAGCCTTGACACCGGTACTGCTGTTAGCTTCATCAGGGAACTAATATTCAGATATGGAGTCCCGCACAGCATCATTACGGATAATGGGTCGAACTTTGACTCAGAGGAATTCAGAGATTTCTGCAACTCCCAAGGCACACGGGTCGACTACGCTTCAGTCGCCCATCCGCAGTCGAATGGACAAGCAGAGCGAGCTAATGGACTGATTCTTAAGGGATTGAAGCCTCGACTGATGCGTGATCTCAAACACGCGGCTGGAGCTTGGGTAGACGAACTTCCCTCAGTGCTTTGGGGGCTGCGGACCACACCTAATCGGTCGACCGGAAGAACTCCATTCTTCTTGGTCTACGGAGCTGAAGCAGTCTTGCCGAGTGATCTTCTCCACAATGCTCCTCGAGTTGAAATCTACAACGAAACAGAGGCTGAACAAGCGCGGCAGGACGCAGTCGACCTTTTAGAGGAAGAAAGGGAGATGGCTCTGATCCGCTCGACCATCTACCAACAAGATTTGCGTCGTTTCCACGCCAGAAATGTGAGAGGTCGAGCCTTCCAGGAAGGGGATTTAGTTCTCCGAGTGGATCAGCACAAACCACACAAGCTTGCTCCTTCTTGGGAAGGCCCCTTCATCGTCACCAAGGTCCTCCACAACGGGGCGTACCGTCTTTACAACGTCGAGCATAATATCGACGAGCCCCGAGCTTGGAATGCGGAGCTACTCCGCCCATTTTACACTTAAGTTTTATCACTCAGATGAGTTGCAATAAAGTACTTCTGTAGCTCATGGACCTCAAAATAATAGTGTCATAGTTCCTCCATAATTTCTGTCACTTTTTATTTTTGTCCACATAAAATTCCCCCTCAGTGGGTGACTTAGCCGCGAATCCGTTTCGCCTAAGTTTGTAAAAATCCTACCGAGTGGTGAGCCAGACTCTCACTCGGAGGCTTAGCTGCGAATCCGTTTCGCCTAAGTTATCAAAATCCTACCGAGTGGTAAGCCAGACTTTCACTCGGGGGCTTAGCTGCAGCCCTGTGCTCGCCTAAGTTATAGAAATCCTACCGAGTGGTAAGCCGGGCTTCCACTCGGAGGCTTAGCTGCAGCCCTGTGCTCGCCTAAGTTATAAAAATCCTACCGAGTGAAGAGCAACCCTCTCACTCGGGGGCTTAGCTGCAGTCCAAGCACTCGCCTAAGTTATAAAAATCCCACCGAGTGAAGAGCAACCCTCTCACTCGGGGGCTTAGCTGCAGTCCAAGCACTCGCCTAAGTTATCAAATCCTACCGAGTGGTAAGCCAGACT
>NC_041385.1:344242601-344249249 GCF_002162155.2 Triticum dicoccoides
TAAGTTATCAAAATCCTACCGAGTGAAGAGCAACCCTCTCACTCGGGGGCTTAGCTGCAGTCCAAGTACCTCGCCTAAGTTATCAAAATCCTACCGAGTGAAGAGCAACCCTCTCACTCGGGGGCTTAGCTGCAGTCCAAGCACTCGCCTAAGTTATAAAAATCCTACCGAGTGAAGAGCAACCCTCTCACTCGGGGGCTTAGCTGCAGTCCAAGCACTCGCCTAAGTTATAAAAATCCTACCGAGTGAAGAGCAACCCTCTCACTCGGGGGCTTAGCTGCGGCCCTGTGCTCGCCTAAGTTATAGAAATCCTACCGAGTGGTAAGCCGGGCTTCCACTCGGAGGCTTAGCCGCAGCCTAGTGCTCGCCTAAGTGGACTAAAGAATAAGTCGATTGCAGTAAAGGTGCCTTGCTTTGAACCTGCAAAATACATTTCGATCCAAAGGCAATCATATTCGAGCACCAAATTCAAGTTTGGATCGATATCTAAAGGAACCGAGAGTGCTCAGGCGTTAAGCCTGTTAAGGTTTATCGGTTACAATTCCACTCGGCATACCGAGGCAAATTTAAAGCGTCGAGCCAGAAGAAGTTTTTTACCCCTCCTGTGGAGGGCTGGAAGGTGCAACGAATTCATCAAGGTCAATTCCGTCGGCAATCCGAGTGGCAGCTGCAAGGAAAGTTTCCATAAAGGACCTGAAGTCGTGTTTCTTGGTGTTGGCCACCCGAAGAGCCGCCAGCTTCTCTTCTCGCGCATCTTTACAGTGGACTCGGGCCAGACACAGAGCAACATCTGCACCACACCGAGCCGAGGACTTCTTCCATTCCTGCACTCGACCAGGGATCATGTTCAAGCGAGCCATCAGCGACTCAAGGTCATTCTGAAGTGTCTCCTCAGGCCAGAGCGTCGAGTCGATGCGAGATGTGGCGGCCTTCAGTCTTGCGAGATAGTCCACGACAGCTGCAACACGAGACTCCAGTCGGAAAACATCCATGGCAACTTCGTCGTTCACCGGAGAATTGACGGGGTCGAGGTTTGGCTCCAGCCGGCTAGTTTCTTCTTCAAAGTTTTGACAAAATTCTGCAAGGATGATCACTAAGTCAAGGAGATGGTCGAATGGAAAAACCACAATTGGAAATGTTTGCCAAGCATAGAGGTTTACCTTCAAGCATAAGAAACAGCTTCTTGGCAAGACCACTCAGGATGGCCTCCAGATCAGTTTTCTTCCCAGTCAATTTGCTGACTTGGTCGGTCAGGGCAGCTTTATCAGTTTTCAGTCGATTGACCTCCTTGTTGGCGATCCCAAGAGCAGTTTTCAGATTGGTATTGTCTTGTTCAAGCTTGGTGACTGAAGCTAACTTCTCGTCAGCAAGCTTGATCTTCTCAGCTAGTTCGAGGTCTTTCTTCTGTTGGGCCTCCCTTACCTTACCTACAAGTTACAGCAAGATCAGATTTTGAAACAAGCAAGGGGAAAAGCAGTCGTCAGGGTCTCACCAAACA
This sequence comes from Triticum dicoccoides, assembly GCF_002162155.2. Classification (NCBI taxonomy): domain Eukaryota; kingdom Viridiplantae; phylum Streptophyta; class Magnoliopsida; order Poales; family Poaceae; genus Triticum; species Triticum dicoccoides. The sequence continues at coordinate 344,244,100 of NC_041385.1, forward strand.
TACCTTCGGTCTCCTCCTTTGCCTTTGTCAGCTTCTCCTGAACCAGCTTTAGGCTCAGCTCGAGTTGAGTGTGCTTGTTTTCCAGCTCAGAGTAGCGAGCCACAAGATCACAAGAGTTCTGCGAAGAACCAATCGACTAAATGTCAAATATAATTCACTTCCGAGTGAAAAAGGGAAAAACACACGTTTCTAAGACTACAGCCGAATACAAGCATTCGACCGTAGTCTCGGGGACTACACCCAGGGGGTGCACTCAGCGTGCCCCACTAATCCTGTTGAAGACAAAATCGACCAGTCGACCTCAAAAAAAAAAGAGCGAGATGCATTCTCTAAGACTGTGATCAACTGCAAGCAGTCGACCACAGTCTCGGGGACTACACCCAGTGGGTGCACTCAGCGTGCCCCCACCGGTTTGTGAAATCCAGTCGACATAGTCGACTGACAGAAAGATTGACATCATAAAGCCTAAGGCCGACTGCCAGCAGTCGACCTTAGCCTTGGGGACTACACCCAGCGGGTGCACTCAGCGTGCCCCCGCTAACACGGAGTTTAATCGACACACCCAGTGCGTGACTACTATAAATTCCGGAAAGGAAAAGTTTTTGGTAGCATATCCAACAGAACAAACGGTGGTCGACTGACCTGGACATTGCTTTGGAGGGCAGAGCTGGCGTCATAAGCTGCCTGGCTTGCATCCCGGATGGTCTTCAACTGCTCCATCATGATTCCCGCCTGGCGTATCGCTTCCTTCGCCGCGCCAGCTTGGTCCTCTGGGACGTGGTGCGTCGTGAAGATGGAGGGCTGCTGAGCACTCGTCAATGGATCTGCGAAGGTCACCGTGTGTCGAGTGGTGTTCTCTTCCTCCGCAATCAGAATCTCAGGCGCCGCCACATCCTGGGGCACCTTACTGGCAGACGCTTTCCTACTCCTCCTGCGCTTCAGGGGTTCTTCATCCTCATCATCATCAGGGAGATTGATAACAGTATTGGGTGGAGCTATGGAGAAGAATCAGGATCAGAGATCGCGAGTCAGTCGACTAAGAACGGTGTTAAGAATACAGTACCTGGTTTCGAAGTTGCTGCGTCCTCCATCTCGTGGTCATCAGCCCGGGCCGAGGTTTCAGAAGTAGCAGCACTGCAACTCCAAAGGATCAGTCGACTAACTTCAGCATCGACCAGAGACAAAGTTCACACAAAATAAGAAGACTTAAGCAGCACGATTACCCTGATATGGTGGGGATGGACACCTTCATCTTCGGCAGGAGCTTGATCGGCTTCGACGAGGCCGCCCTGGGCTGCTTCGGAGCCTTTTCAGTCGGTACCGGAGAGGTGGTCCGAGGGCGCTTGGTCGACTGAGCGGCGGTCGCAACCCCCTTACCACGTTCGGTCGAAGGGTCGTGGACAAGCTTCGACCGCCTTTCCGAGCGCGGTGGTACGACCTCCTCCTCCTCTTCCTCCTCGTCTTCAACGTCATCTTCATCACCGTCATCATCATCATCGTCGTCATCATCCTCTGCAACGTCCGAGTCCCATTCCTCCTCGTCCTGACTCTCGCCCCCACTCGCCTCACCCTCCTCAGTCGGAGCTTGTGCCCCATTGGGCATCGAGTACAGCTCGGTGAGGGCCTAGCAGATATCAAGACAAGGATCAATCGACCAGTCGGCAGGGTAAACAGAAATGAATGCGACAAGAACGCAGTGGAGAGCAGAGCAAGTGTACCTTGTTTGGATCGCTGTTGTGGTCGAGTGGAGGAATCCTTCTGGCTCCGCGTGGGTTGTCCTTGTTTCCGGTAACGGCTACCATCCATCTTTCCAGAGTGACATCGTCGACTGCTTCTGGATGGACTCGAGTCTCGTCTTCAGTCCCACAGTACAACCACATGCAGTGGCTCCGGAACTGAAGGGGCTAGATGCGACGCCTGAGGAAGACCTCCAGGAGGTCCATGCCCATCACTCCCTCCCGAACCAACTGCACCACGCGCTCCATCAACATCTTCACGTCAGCTTTCTCCTCCGGAATCAACTTCAGAGGGGAGGGCTTGTTCACTCGGTCCATGGTAAACGGAGGGAGTCCACTCGACTGCCCTGGCGTCGACTGGACCTGGCAGTAGAACCAAGTCGACTGCCAGCCTCTGACGGACTCGGGAAAGGTCATGGGCGGGAAGGTGCTCTTATTCCTCACCTGGATCCCCAGACCCCCACACATTTGGACAACTCAGGTTTTCTCATCACCTGGGCTCGCCTTCTTCACGGTCTGAGAGCGACACGTGAATATATGCTTGAACAAACCCCAGTGCGGTCGACAGCCCAGGAAACCCTCACACATGGACACAAACGCGGCAAGATAGGCAATAGAGTTTGGGGTAAAGTGGTGGAGCTGCGCCCCAAAGAAATTCAAGAAGCCACGGAAGAAAACACTCGGCGGCAAGGAAAATCCATGATCAACATGGGTGGCCAAGAGCACACACTCACCCTCTTCTGGCTGGGGCTGCCACTCCTTCCCCGGAAGCCTCGCAGCTCCATGAGGGATCAAGCCCTGGTTGGCCATGTCGAGGAGGTCATTCTCTGTGATGGTCGACTGGATCCAGTCTCCTTGGACCCAACCCTTCGGCAGGCGGGATCTGGACGAGGACCCGCCGCGGCTGGTGGATCTCCCCTTTGCCTTCTCCGACGCCGACGCCTTCTTCGCACGTTCCAGCACCGCCGTCTTCTCCTTGGCCATGGTTGCCGGCGAGATGCGCGAAGGGAAGTTGTGCGGGGGCGAGAGCGAGCGCGCTGGGCGGGGACGAAGGGAGCAGAGAGAGAGAGAGAATGCTGAGGCGCAGCACAGAAATCCTCGCCGGGCGCATTTATAAGGTCCCTTCCGAGTGGATGACAGGTGGGCCCGGTCGATCTAATCATATCCGGGAGCAGTTATGCAGACGGGATACGTGGCGAAGAAAGCGGCGCGGAGATCGAGGCGTCTATGTCCCGTCCCATCCGAACGCCGCGGTCCGCTCCACTTCGCCCGCGTCCCCAAATTTCGCATCCCGCGGAATCCGCGAACGGCAGATCAGTCTGTCAGACGCAGGGTTTCCCGCAATCCGTTGCTCGGGGATCGTCGAAGCCCGAAAGATCACTCGACGAAAGAAGAGAATGAATCGAGTCGACTGAAGACAAGTTGCTCACCATCGACGAAGAGATTCTTTGGTCCAGAACAATGCACGACCAGAGTGCAAAGGTTAATCGGAAACGACATCAACTCCTTCCTCACTCGAAGCCTCGATCCATTCGGGGGCTAATGATGGGGTCATGTACATAGGGTAGGGTCACGAAGCTGATCTAAGTACCTTACCCAAGGACACCCTTAGAAGAGGTCGCCTTCCAGTCGACCAACGAGGGACTCACTCGACTGACTTGAAGGACTCGACCACGAAGACTCACTCGACCACCAGGAGGTCAAGAGGCACTCCGCACTGCAACGGCCTGTAATTAAGTAGGCTTTATGATAGTAAAGACACTTTATGTGGGGCGTTACCAGTAACGCCCCAGACTTAACTCACCTTAAACCCTCTCCTACGTGGGCTGGCTGGGGTCCTGGCGCACTCTATATAAGCCACCCCCCTCCACAGGCAGAAGGGTTCGGCACCTTGTAACTCATATACTCATAATCCACTCGACCGCCTCCGGGCTCCGAGACGTAGGGCTATTACTTCTTCCGAGAAGGGCCTGAACTCGTACATCCCTTGTGTTTACAACCTCTCCATAGCTAGGACCTTGCCTCTCCATACCTACCCCCCACTCTACTGTCAGGCTTAGAACCACGACACTGCCTAAATTGGATACATTTGTTTTTCTTACAAATGAAGGGCCTAGCTTGGAGAAGGATGAACACTGGAGCAGGAACTAGCATGGAGATGATGACATGCGCAAGGGGAACAAGAATGGAGTTACAAGTGATGCTTTCAGGATGTGGAAGCCACCATAATGAGTGCATGAAGCCTTGGACGAAATATACAAGATGCTACTTCTTAATTTTCATTCAGAGGCTATTCTAGGTGCTGCGTCACCATATTATTGGTCCAGGCCCACGTAATTTCGAAATACTTGATTATAGGTTGTTTTTAGAGTCCGTATGTGTGGGGAAACAAGAGTTAGGGTTGGTTTCGGACCCCTCCCTCAAGGGCCACAAAATTCCACCCACTTCCTCCATATATATAGCCCTTAGGGTGTCGTTTAGACTTTGGGTTTCGTTTAGATTAAAAGTTCGCCATAGCTGCAACTTCGCATACTTCATTTGTGTTCAACAACCAGACAAAGGCGTCACAGAACCCCACCTTCATTATTAAAGATTTCCTCTTATATTCGCAATATCCAGATTGCAATCTCAGTTTCTTGCTTGTTCTTCATTTGCTCGCAGGACACAGACCCTCGTGGTTAGGTTGATCGTGCTTCGGCGTGGTTAACCCCTCGGAAGTTGGTTTAGCGATTGCTAAGGCGCGACGTCTCGCACGTTGGTAGTCGAATCGTCAAGGTCGACTCCCACATAAAACAATAGCCACCATCTCATCGAAACATCGGGACACCTTTGCCTTTATCAATCTCTGTGCACAGACAGGCGTCGGACGTCCGACAGCTGTTGGTAATCCGGTCGCTCGCGGGCGTCCGGTCGTCCGGAAGTCTTCGGAGTTCCGATGTTTTGGCTCTGGTCCGGTAGTGTCGGACGTCCGGTCAGCGTTGGTCATCCGGGTGCTGATGAGAGTCGGAGGTCCGGTGTCGGGGGATCGTCCGGGCGCTGTAGGTTGCCTCGGCTGGAGTCGATCTGGCTGGTGGAGTCTCCAGGCGTCGGACGTCTGGAGATCATCGGTCGTCCGGAGGTCGTCGGACGTCCGAGAGCTGTAGCTTCCTGACAGGTCTTCCTCTTGTTCCTCGTGCTTGGTGTCCTCGCCGTCTTGTCCAATGCTCCTAGCTGTTCCATGGCCTTCCTCTTGGTTCCTGGTCATGCATAGCACATATGTTTGAGGTAGTAGCCATGTCTCACATGTGCAAAGTTACTACTTGGAGAGGAGCGAGTTCACCTTGTGTCCAATGGCGTATGTTTGAGGTCTTCATATGTCCTCTTGGGGCTTGGAGAGTAGTCGGAGTGTACATGGGGATGAACGTGGGATGCTCC